>NW_015763439.1:0-631 GCF_001515625.1 Sinocyclocheilus rhinocerous
GAACTATTTTCCAAAGCAATATCCATGTGCTGGCAAAACAAAATCTCAAAGCCAATGACATCTCAATGGACATGAAGTAGGACATCTTCCTGAATCAACAGCCTCTGTTGGTTCTGGAACAACAATCATAGTCCAGACCTCATCCATTGCCCACTCCTGAAGAGTTAAGAACGAGTCTGAAATCTGTTTGGTTGATAGGAATGTTGTTCTAGGACTGACTCTTTACCTTTAGGAACATGTTTACTGTGATTTATCCAAGAGGAGTGATTAACCCTTCAACTCTAAACATTCAATTTGGTCCATAGAGGCAAAATAACATCAGAAGCAGCAGAAATCACAGGAACCCAAGGCTTTTGCTGGTGCAGGGGCAAGACATGCAGTTAGCATGCTTTATTATGAGCTGACATGTGAACATTAATTTGTAGAGCAATAATTGCATGTCCTGGCATGACTAGGCTATAACTCCTGTTGCAAAAGGCTAACTTTACATCAAATAGGCTGCATAGAAGTTAAATGTCCTTCCTTCAGAAGTACTACTGATGTTTCACTGTGTATTAATAATGAAAGACGGGTGAATGTTTGAAAGATGGATTGAGACCGAGTTTGTGGTGTTGTGATGGAGTTATCTGCC
>NW_015763440.1:0-631 GCF_001515625.1 Sinocyclocheilus rhinocerous
CCTTGTTATTAGTTATCCTCCTCACCTGTCTGCCCCTCGTTATCTCGCCAGCGTACCATGACAACTTGAAGATAGTAAAGGTAGGTAAAGTTCTTCTATTTACAAATGTTTAAGTTATTTATCTGTCCTTTTATTTTTTTGTTCTTTCCAATGTATAGATTTATTTTAGTCCTATTTGTCTCATTTATTATATAGTATTGTATATATATTGTATTTATCACATTATTGTACTATATAGTTTATATAGATTCTAAAAAAGCTAAGGACATCCTCCCTTTTATCCACAACAGAAAGTTTCAAAACACTCACCACACTCTGTTGGCACATCCTGAAGAACTGCTGGACTCTTTGTGACATGAGCATCTGAGCACTGCCGACAGCTCCTCTGATGAGCTCCAACACTGAACCACAAAACAAACCAATCAGAAGGAAAAAAACAGCGGAACTGTTCTTTGGGCAAAACACTACATATTCAAAACCCCATAAAATCAATAAACTCATTTTGGGCCTTTTAGCCCATGTCACATTTACCACAACTATTCCTCACTCACTCTCTTCTGGCAGTTCATTCGTCTCTGCCTCTCTTTCCATGTTCTGGCACCATCCCTCCATCCTCTCCACTTCTGTCTGC
>NW_015763441.1:0-631 GCF_001515625.1 Sinocyclocheilus rhinocerous
GATGGCCGGAGGCTTGTTTGCTGTAAACCGACAGTGGTTCTGGGAGTTGGGAGGATATGACACAGGCCTTGAGATCTGGGGCGGTGAGCAGTTTGAAATATCTTTCAAGGTGAGTTAAAGCATCTGGGTCGATTCCTCTATGCAATTCGCAAATAATATATCAATTCTTACAGACCTTATGAAGGTTGCTACCTGTTCTTGGCCTTTCAGAACAAAATAAGACTCACACAAGATACAGTGCTTTGTGCAATCTTGGCATTTACATGGATTTCAAGACACACCCTCCAAAACCACATCCAATAGCTCATTGCTCCTGATCCATTGCAAACCTCTAACTATAACTATACCAGATTATTTTTCTCACACTTAATGTGAAGTGCTCTCTGTCTGTCTAGCCAATCTTTTCTCATTCTTTTCAACAATAAAGCCCAAATGAGATTGAACGGCAGAGGTTATTTGCTTTACTGTGTTACTAAGCGAAGCCTCAGAGCCTAAAGCACACCAGTGGCCGAAACAAGAGGAGCTGTGAGTCTGCACGTGTGTTTTTGTGTTTAGATAGGCTAGACTGCTGAAACAAGTGTGATCCAGTGATTGGCTGTGGCTCTGAAGTGATTCGGTTTTGATTAGCGGG
>NW_015763442.1:0-632 GCF_001515625.1 Sinocyclocheilus rhinocerous
AAAACTCAGAGTGATATAATGAAACCGGAAACTCTGGAGCTGCCATGGGAATTTCATGAGAAATTGTGCATGCAACATGACATACTGTAGAGTTTCCTTAGATTAGATTAAAGGAATATGAGGATGTTTGACTGTTACACATTGTTCATGTGGATTTTTGTAGATGTTTTGTGGCAATGCTTTATTGCACTCTTGTAACATATTTCATCTTGAGATGAACCTTTGGTGACCATAAACATTTTATGTGTATAGATACGAACCTTGTACAGTGACCTCAGAGATATATTTCAAAATATACCATGCTGTTTTATTTTTAGGCTATATGCCATTAGCATTTTTAATTCTGACAAAAGACAAGGCCCAATGATTTTGAGGTGGGCCTGTTTGTCATTTTGGCCAATGACAGATGGGCAGAGTGTTTAGGTAACCAGTTTCATTGTAGAGAAACCTTATAATTTACGAACACAAAATTTGGCTTTGTAAAGTCCAATACCTTGTGTGATTACATTTCATTTTCCTTCACAGGTCAGATCGATGGTCTGACAGTATTAACCTTATGAATGGTGTTATCATTGGACCTGCTCCGTCTCAGGTGTGGATGTGTAGGGAATACGTGCAGACTAGCTGAACAG
>NW_015763443.1:0-632 GCF_001515625.1 Sinocyclocheilus rhinocerous
AAAAAAAAAAATCCTTATAATACACTTTATTGTCCAATATCAGAATCACGTAAAATAATAAGTCATAAGAAATAAACATTCATATATATCAACAATAACAGAAACAATAATTATATCTATGTTTCTATAATTCTACCTGTTTGCTGGCCGAAAGGATTTTGCTAACACGGCGTATGTGCATCGCGTTGGAGCCCATATTATATCGTTCCTCTGCAAATTTGACTGCTTTCATAACCCCCGGGTCTGATTCCGACAGACGGACCGGGGATCCCGGAGCTCCGATTACCGGGCGATCCGGGCCATCTTCTAAACCCAGAACCAACCCGACCACAACGCAGCAGGCGATGACGGGGTCACCGCGGTTAAAGTACATGTTGTCGAGCTCTCGGAACAGAAAGCAACGTAGTAAGATCAGGACAGGTCTTTGTTTTTAGATCGTAAGCTCGCAGTGTTTTTGTCGCTCCACACGGCACAGTGACAGTCCGCAAGACGCCCCGCACAAAGATGGACGACTGAAAGACGCAGTAATGCCCCGCACAAAGATGGACTGATGCCCCTCTGTGTGGGGGTGGGGCATATTTTGGTTTTAATAATAATAATTTGCTTGTCGTTCTTAACAATTATTGATTACA
>NW_015763444.1:0-632 GCF_001515625.1 Sinocyclocheilus rhinocerous
AAAAATTATATATTTATATATATATAAAAAAAAATATATATATATAATATAAAATTTAATAAATTACATTAAAATTAAATAAAGAAGCTCTGCAAAATTTTACCAGTGGTAAACGAGAACAAGAGTGTCTTTCAGTTTTGCAAGTAAAATATAAATAAATAAATAATAAAAAATAATAAAATACAGTAAAGTAATATGTCTTTATGTCTTGGAAGTTTAAAAAAAGCGTACTAATGGAAAACAAGAACAAGAGTAGTAAAGTATTTGTGTTTGACTACTTTGATTTAGTGTTGCTGTAGAAGTCACACAAAACAAGTATCAGTCAGTTATAGTTTTTGAAACGTCTCCCTTGTAAAGCATGTGGGAAAAATCTTTATTGTATTCCAGATGGACAGGACAGAAGTAACATGTTTGTGACATGCCAGCATGCTCTCCCTGTCGAGTAGGATAATAAACAGCAACTGAACAAAAAATAACTTGGATGCAAGAAATCTTATTAAAAACGTTTGTATTGATTTCCTAGATCTACAGCGTACAATGCACAGTAGCATGTCTACACTTTCATGTACATATTTGATGAATTCGACAAATCTGCTATGATCCCATATACAACAATGAAAAAAAAAATATGG
>NW_015763445.1:0-632 GCF_001515625.1 Sinocyclocheilus rhinocerous
TGAAATAAGTTTGTTGAAACTAAAATTACTAACTGTAAATAAAAAGTAATATTTTGAAAACAAAAACTAAAAATAAATGACAAAAAAAGACAAAACGAAGAACAAAATGACTACAAATTAAAATAAAATCTGAAAATATTTCAAAATATAAATTATAAGCAAACTCACACTGAAATAAAAATAAATTAAACCTAATTAGTAATATATATATATATTTTAAAAAAATGACACGTAACACAAAATGACTAAAAATGTAACATTAAAATGATCACTGAAAATCTGAAAATAAAAGTTAGTTCATAATATAAAAATATATAATAGTATATAAATAATTTAAAAATAACACTGATCCATATAAATAGAAAAATGACATCCCTGATCAATGCTTGTATTTATTTGGATCTATGCATCTCTCGTCATTCTCAGCCGTCTGGAGATGCAGTGGCCGGCAGCGAGCAGGGTGCAGGACAGAGACTGGTGATCTGGGGGACTGATGTCAACGTGGGAACCTGCAAGGAGAAGTTTCAGGTGTGTTTGCTGTCTGTGTCACTACACTCATCCACAGCTGACTGGCATAAAGCTTTTCTTCCATGACAAAATGATCTTTGGTTGAGAATCTGTGTTCTTTTTTT
>NW_015763446.1:0-632 GCF_001515625.1 Sinocyclocheilus rhinocerous
AAATTTAGAGGAGTATTCTAGCTTTTAAATGGGCTAAAATCCAACAGACATGGAATGAAAGCAACAAAACTTCATTTTATCAGCTTGATTAACTTCATTTTGATCTTTGATTTACATTGCTAGAAAGTTCTGCATTCAAAATCTTACTGACATCGATGATGTTGTTATGATATTTGGATGCTAAATTATCTTTTTGCATTTATTTTCATACTAAATTGTGATTTTGTTTCTTGCATGCATTTATTCATCTGTCCACTTTTACACTACAAAGATAGTGTCAGATAAAGCTGATCTGAAAGATGCTTGCAGAGTGTGAAAGGCAACAAAGCGGCTCTGATGTGGCATTTCTTTTGCATATAACCATTGGCTAAAACCCAAAAATAAAACCTGATTTTAACACTATTGTTTCTGCCTCACAGGCTTTTCTGTTTGAGTATTTTACAGTAAATTAAATAATTCGTTACCATGCATGCATAACTGTATAACAGGCATTTTTAGGAAGAAAACTGTATGAAAATGCAATCATAATGGAAAACAAGAAAAAAAAGTAGACCTATTAATATAACACAATTTGTCAGAATAGTTTATTCCATATATTCCATGAGATTTCAATTAAAGCAATAAGCTTCGCG
>NW_015763447.1:0-632 GCF_001515625.1 Sinocyclocheilus rhinocerous
AAAACTTATTTACTTTATTTCTATACTGTTTTTACAAATAAAAGTTTTGTCAGATTAAACTCACGTACAAATTTGTCCCCAAAAGATGTTTAAGTGCAAACACCCAAAATTTTTATATTAGTTCATTACTTGCAATAAAATAAACTTTAACTGAAATAAAAATAAAATATAAAAAAGATAACTTAATTCAGCAATTGGCCAAATCAACATATCTAATAAAAAATTATTAAAACTATGTAGTCATAAAAAATAAAAACTTATAAAAATGGCAAAAACACACAACAAAATTTCTTTAAAATAAAAAAAAGGAAAATACAAAAATAAAAACTAACAGAAATGACAAAAACACAAAAAAATTACTTAAACTTAAATGGAAAATATAAAAAATAAAAACCGACAAAAAAAACAAAAAGCTTTAAAATTAAAATGAAAACAGATAATATGAAAAACAATGATAGTACCTCAATTACACTAGAGTAACACTAGTACACACACTACAGCACTACTCACACTGCAGCACATCAGTGCAGTATGTTCACTGTGCAGTGAATGTCAGTCATCTGCTCTGAACTCGCTTTACCTTCTCGATGTTTCCATAGAGACAGAAGAGGTTGAAGATGCGAGTGCAGTTC
>NW_015763448.1:0-632 GCF_001515625.1 Sinocyclocheilus rhinocerous
GCAAAACTATTGCATTTCCCTGAGAAACCGCGTTCTCTTGCAAAACCGTTGTGTTCCTCCAAAAAACTTTGCGTTCTCTCGCAAAAATGTTGCATTCTCTTAGAAAACTGTTGTTTTCTCCCACTAATTCATTTTTTACCATCATCATGACTCTTTAGGGGCTCTGTAAATTTGGAATTGTTTAGATATATTTATATATAATTTATTACTTTTATACAACCAAAAAAAGTGTTATATTGTTTTTTTGCAGTATACAAAAACTATAAAGTTTACATTTAGATGTTTAACTAAATGTCAGCATTAGGAGAACAGTTATACTGTAGTTATAATGTAGGACGGCTTACAGTATGCGTGTATTTGCAGTAATCCTATTTAGATGACTTTACTCAGTCCGTATCTTCAGCGCTACTGGAAAGCATTTGATGTGGGAATTTGAAAAGCAGATTGTTCAATACACATCTACTGATGTCAGCTTTACTTTCTTCAGTGCTTAGCCAGGAGGGACAGAGACTGGAAAACAACCTGTTCTGGTTTAGACCCCGCACACACACACACACACCCCTCCTCGTCTCTCCCACCCAGTGTCAAGAGCTCAGGCAACAAACCCCTTCTTGTTCAAAAGGCACATTGCT
>NW_015763449.1:0-629 GCF_001515625.1 Sinocyclocheilus rhinocerous
ACAGACACAGACACAGACACACACACACACACACACACACACAGGGATCAAGACGGCTTGATAAAACTACATAAGTTTAGATACTTTGAATATCAGAAACTGACATTAGAAAATATTCAATCACCATTCATTAACATGCAGGTCATAAAATAACAATGTAGCTGTTTGAAACATTTACTGCATATACAATTTCACTTACTATTTTTAAACAAAGGTTATATAGCATATACTGTCCAGTACGCAGTAAGCAGCATGTAAGTATTCATTTACGAACACAGCCAATTTAACAGAGAAACATAGAGATAAAAATAGGAGAGGTTTTCTCTGGCTGCAAATAATAAATCAGCAAATAATTACACACTGTTCCATAAAACAACGTATAATTTAAGCAAAACTCAAGAGAGATTGTAATCAAAAGAAGATGAAATGCATCTCTTGCAAATTGCGATTCTTTGTACTCACAGCAGGGTTATTAACGTGATTTTAAACTAAATAAAACCTTTTTTCATTACTTAAAGTTAACTTTTGAAAATCTGGCAACTAGCTGAAATAAATAAATAAATAAATAAATAAATAAGAACCATGAAACAAAATTACTCAAATGAAAAAAAAAAAGGAAATATAAAAAT
>NW_015763450.1:0-631 GCF_001515625.1 Sinocyclocheilus rhinocerous
TCTCAGTGAGATGTGGAAACAGATGTCTGTATGTTAATGCACTGTATGTGTATTGTCCGTCTCAGTAGATCAAAGTGTCTGAGGTTCTGTAATTCTTACAGTCCCATCTACGAGATGCCTCTACACACTTAAATGGTCAGTCTTTTCTGACTGGTTTGCAGCACAGAATGAGGACCTGTCCTCTTGTGATGTGTCATCTGTGCTAACCTTTCTGCAAGAGCTGCTGGATAAGGGGCACACCCCTTCCACACTCAAAGTATATGTGGCAGCCATCATGGCGAATCATGCTCTTGTGACAGGCCAGTCAGTCGGCAGAAATGACCTTGTCGTTAAGTTTTTAAGGGGAGCTCGTAGATTGAATCCGCCTGTTCCTCATACTGTGCCGACCTTGGACTTATCCATAGTCCTCAGGGCCCCTATGGGGCCCCCCCTTCAAGCCGCTCCAGTCGGCCCCCTTACGGCCCCTGTCGCTTAAGACCACCCTCCTTTTGGTTTTAGCATCAGTCAAGTGAGTAGGCGACCTGTAAACACTGCCAGTGCTTCATGTCTTGAGTTTGGACCTAACAACTGTAGAGTCATCCTCAAACCAAGACACAGCTATGTGCCTAAAGTGCTCTCCACTCCGTTCAGA
>NW_015763451.1:0-632 GCF_001515625.1 Sinocyclocheilus rhinocerous
AGATGCCTGGATTATGGACCTCTTAAAACTGGACACTAATGCACGGGGCTGGTTCAGGGAAAACTGGGGGAAAAAAACATGAGTTTTCAATAAGGTCAAGGCCCATGGGGCAAAACCTGCGTGACCTTTTACAATCCTTCAAATGTTGGGGGCTGCAAACGGGAGAGACCTGGTATGGAGGTCAGAAAATATTTGCCTTCTGTCACGAGCAAGTACGTGCCTCATCATACACTGAGCACTTGATGTTCAACCAGTCTGCACATGTAACAGCGGCTCACATTTTCTTCTTGGTGTGGTGCTGATGCTGATATGTAATTACCCAAAAATGACATTAAATGCATGAATCATATGTTTATAGAGGGAACTGTAATTATGATCTGCAGTCAGCTTTACTATTTTGTATCCTTTGTATGTAAGAAGCATTTTTAAAAAGTATTTATTTCATAATAATTGTAAAAAAAAAATTTTAAATAAATATTACATAAATTAATATATTTATCAAAATGAATATTTATATATTATTTATTTGTCTTTACAGTATTATTACAGTGGTGATTATTTTATACCATAAAATATACGGTGTGTCTATATTATTTATTTATGTTCATACATCTGTAATTTTACTATTTAAA
>NW_015763452.1:0-632 GCF_001515625.1 Sinocyclocheilus rhinocerous
AAGGCGGAGCAGATGGCTCCGGCGACCGAGGCGGAGGCGGGGATCTGGAAGGCCAGAGGGCCAAGGTGGAGCCGGAGGGAAGGAGGAGGCTGCAGTCCGATCCGGAACAGGGATTTCAATGTCTCGTTGTCGTAAGGGGACGTGACGGCAAGAGGAGCGAACCCCAGGGCGAATGGTATCAAGTTAGACAGAGAATTTCCCCACCCAATCCATACTCTTCCTTTTCTGGTCCGGTATTCTGTCATGCTACGGTGGAATGAGGAGCGCACGAAGAAGGAAATTAATTCAAACAGCATTTAATATAATCCACACGAGGGTAAATCCACAAAGGCAGACAGGCAGACAACTCAGAGAACTAAAGGAAGGTAATTTATACAAACAGAAGAGGAACTAATGACTAAATTAACTAGACACAGGTGAAAGGTGGTTAACTAATATTGACTAGATGAGAACAGGAACATAACCATATAAGGACACACAGGAGCTAACGAATTAGGGAGAGACAGAAACAAAGAGTCAAACAAAGCACATAGGGATGAAAACACAACACAGTCCAAAGGTGTGACA
This sequence comes from Sinocyclocheilus rhinocerous, assembly GCF_001515625.1. Taxonomy (NCBI): domain Eukaryota; kingdom Metazoa; phylum Chordata; class Actinopteri; order Cypriniformes; family Cyprinidae; genus Sinocyclocheilus; species Sinocyclocheilus rhinocerous. Next base: position 568 of record NW_015763452.1, read on the forward strand.
GTACCCCACCTCTCCGAAGGAGGACGGACAAAAGAGGGTGGGAGGGGGTTTGGGCTGGGGACAAG
>NW_015763453.1:0-632 GCF_001515625.1 Sinocyclocheilus rhinocerous
CAACATTACATAATATATCATAATAGCACAGCAGCTGTATTGGTTGTCTCTTTCGTTATAAGAGTTTTAGGATCTGGAAAAATGTAAACATGTATAGGAATAGGTAAATGAACAGATAGTTGTGTTCTGCATGACTGAAAGATATTTAAATCTAAAATGTGTCATGATTACCCACAATTGACATTCTAATGCAAAGTGATTCATATGTTTGTACTAGAATGAAGAGAAGATGAGAGAAAACCCTTTTTTTAAAGATGTTTAGAAGCTGAAGGATTGCAAACTCTGGGTTGTGGCTATTTAAGAATAAAGAAAATGTATACTTAAATCTTGTAGCAAAATTAGTTATGTGATATTGCAAGGTATTTAATAATTTTAAGGTTTCTGGACTGATGAATTTAGTCATTGATAATTGTACCAAGCTGCTGATTTTTACTTATTTTTTTCCGTTTTTGAAAGATGTTGCAATACGTCCTGTTTACATGTATTATTCAAATGTAAAATGTTTGGTGCCAATACGATTTTTTAAAAATGTTTTTGATAGAAGTCTGTTATGCTTACCAAGGCTGAATGTATTGACCAAATAATAAGCTGATTTGGTGCTCAATAAATATTTCTTATTATTATCAATGTTG
>NW_015763454.1:0-632 GCF_001515625.1 Sinocyclocheilus rhinocerous
TATATATATAAAAAGTGAAATAAAGTGAAATAAATATACATATAAGCTATGCTGTGAATGTCAGTTTGCAGTCTGGAATGAATGTGTTGCTACAAAAAAGACAGTGTACTGCAAAATAATGTTAAGAAATTGCTTTTTATTGAGTTGCCCTTGCGTGTTGCATTCAAAAAAACATAACCAGTGTAAAACGATTCATGAACAAATGACCTTTATGAGTCAGTTTGTTTTAGTGCATCAAAAACAGTGTAGCTCAACCTTTCACTGAACTGAATCCATCACACTGGTTACTGAATCACCATCTGACTCACTCACTGAACAGGAAGTTAGGTTTATTTTCAGTGATGCCATCTATATCACAATGGGGCAAATTTTCATTACTGGCTTATTATCCATACTCCTTTTTGATGAAATCCACCTACAAATGTTTTACTTGCAATTACACACATTAACTTAAAGGTGATGAACCCCATGAGTTTACGCCACAGCTGTTCTGCTCTTCCTCTCTATGTGAGTGTTCACTAAAAGAGATGATCGGACGAAATGCACTAAATGGCTTTGGGAGCATTACGGCTTGATATGATATTCTGGATTGTGAAAGCCATTGATAGCGAGCCATAATTGAGTTTGCAAAC
>NW_015763455.1:0-631 GCF_001515625.1 Sinocyclocheilus rhinocerous
ACACACACACACACACACACACACATTTGATTTAATTTAAAAAAGATTATTTTTCTGATGTTTTCAAAGTAAAAATGAACTGTCATTTTAAATGAAGTGACATTATTTATGTCTTCAGAGCCAAGTTCAAAGCATTCATAATTTACTTTTGTTTTATGCTTGGTAAGATTCGTCAAGCATAACATATTCGCTCCATTACATGAAATAGAAATAATGTCCTTTTATAGCAAGATATTTTTTTTTGCTATTTCTAGTAATGCTATATTGTTAAATGCTAATAACTGGAGTCCATAAACCCTGATAACAGGAAGTGCAGCAGCCATTGCCTCCATCACAAGTATCTCAACAGCTTTATTTATTAAAACTTAAAGACATTCTTTGTGTGATAGAGTATTTACAATCTTACAAAAATGTACTATAAAAAGCCTCACATTTTATTTAATTACTTTTTGGCAAACATCATATCTCCCTAGTACACCGCAGTGTATCATTGAAAATCTATACTTGACAGTAAAGAGTGGCATGAAGACTAATCAGATGAAATTAGACAGGAGTCGGACTCTGGAGAGACTGGTAATGAGATTATATTAGATGGCAGTTACTGATGGCCTGTCAGCTCTGGCTGTGGTGG
>NW_015763456.1:0-632 GCF_001515625.1 Sinocyclocheilus rhinocerous
ATATGAAGAAGTGAAAGTCGAAGAAGACTAATAAGTCGAAGAAGTCGTCTAAGAAGATGAAGTTGTTGAAACTGAAAAGAAGTCAAAGTCGAAGAAGTTATCAGAGAATGATATCAGAAAAAGATATCAGAGAATGTTGTTCACAGTTTTGAAATACTGTCAAGAAAGATGTAACGTCTTCAAGCTTCACAATGCTACTACTACTGTAAGTAAAACAACTTCGCTAAAAAAACCTGACACAATTTATCCAATAGCAACGCTATACCGTCACAACTTTTTGTGATGATGCCAACAGCACACAAAACAAGGAATGTACATGAGTAAAATGCATACTGTATGGTCAATTCTGATTTCATGCTCACTTTTACATCTGAATCTCAAGCTCTCTTCTTTTTCTTTCATCCAACATGCCCTCCTTTTCTCTTTCGCATAGAGGGAACCTTTTCCCCCCACATCTCTCTTTTACGCAATTCATGTGTCTAATAATAGTGCAAATGTTTTACAGACCCATACGTAATCATGCTGTCAGAGAAAATGGTGTTTCAAAAGGAAAACACAGAGAGAAACCGAACGAGAAGCATCAGCAGTCACCGTGGTAACAGGTAACACAGGGCTCATTCCCTCTAACTCCA
>NW_015763457.1:0-632 GCF_001515625.1 Sinocyclocheilus rhinocerous
ATAGCGAAGGAAATCTGCTTGCGAGTAGAGAGATTCATTACATGGATGCGCTATCATTAGGCTACTGCGCTCTCGACATTTGTCATTAAGATAACGCTATAGAAACCGCCTAAAATTAAGTTTATAGAAGAGATAAAAGCCGCCCGAGGAAGCTTCCTATTGCCCATGCCTGGATCCGCCACAGGGGGAGTTGCAACATTTATTAAAATGTAATTCAAATCATTCTTAAATATAATTTTGCAATTTCTTTATTTTATTTGTGCACAGCATGGTCTTCATTAAGTTAAACTGGCTGTATAAAAACAAAGAATAGTAAATGGGAAAAAAACATTTTCGAGTAACAAGTAGGCTAACAACCATGTTTTGGTTATTATTACAGTAGCCTACATTTGAACTACAAAATATTAATTTAATCAAAATCAAGAGACTGAAATTTAATTATATCTTTCTGTTAACTTCTGTCAAAGTTTACTGAACTAGGGCCAGTTTCATAACCACTATGTTAAGAGTGTCTTAAGAACTAGTTTGACTAACTAGCAGTTGACCTATTTACTTGAGTAAAAAGGAGAGATACCTGACTATTGAAAGGGTCAGGGTCAATTCTTTATTAATCTATGAAATTACACATGCTA
>NW_015763458.1:0-632 GCF_001515625.1 Sinocyclocheilus rhinocerous
TAGTCGCTACGAAGACCTGGCGGTGCAAATACAGCGACGTAAGCTGGTTATTCCAAGCGAATGAATCCCAGACCAAGTTTTAAATGCAACAAAGCGCGTTCGTTTTTTATTTTCGTTGTTCGTTTACTTCCATTTCTCACGGCATTTCTTTTACATGCGGTCCTCGCCGGCAGAAGACCAGACCAGACTAATAACTTAGCTAAGCTAACGAGCCGCTCTTAGAAATGGAGATCCACGTCTCGAGCCTCTTCCCGGAGATCTTAGCGATGATTTTCAATTACCTGGACGTCAAAGGCAAAGGCAGAGTCGCGCAAGTATGTATGGCTTGGAGAGACGCATCGTACCACAAATCCGTCTGGAGAGGAGTAGAAGCCAAACTCCACCTGAGAAGAGCAAACCCGTCGCTGTTCCCCAGCCTCCAAACCAGAGGCATCAAGAAAGTCCAGATCCTCAGCCTGAGGCGCAGCCTTAGCTACGTTATCCAGGGCATGCCCAGCATCGAGAGCCTTAACTTGAGCGGATGCTACAACCTAACGGATAACGGCCTGGGACATGCGTTCGTGCAGGACATCCCGTCACTGAGGATGCTCAACCTGAGCCTGTGCAAACAGATCACCGATTCCAGTTTGGGC
>NW_015763459.1:0-632 GCF_001515625.1 Sinocyclocheilus rhinocerous
ATCTGCTGCCGGACATCACCATGCCAAACCCGCTGTCTGAACAATGCTAATCAAATGCTTAAGAGCACGATGAGACGGCTGCATGTATATAAAATGACAAATGTTGTGAAATATTATTGCTAAATATGGGCCTGTTGAAGGTCCAATATGAGCCACAGCCTGGATGCATTTTTATGAATTTCTTGTGTGCTACATATCAATAGTATTTGACCAACATGGTCATCATTATCAGTTATTATCAATTAATAACATGGAAATTTGTTTGGAGTTATTTGTTGAATGCACTAATGAAGTAATAGACAATCAATTATGTAAGTTAAAAAAAATTGTAAACTTGTCCAATTTGTAAACCAAATTTCTTAATTTGTTTTCTCTTTAACATATTTGTTTAAATTTAATTCAATGTATAAAATAAAATGTACATTTTAGGGGATGAAACTAGTCACCATTTCATTTCATTTTCTTTAATTTGTTTCCCCAGTTCATTTACATAGTCCTGTGGTTAATAAATGTAGTAAATACTATTTTAATATTATTATTATTGAAATAATAGATAATACAGGTCCTAAAACTGAATATAGCAATACATTGTATTGCTATATTCCGTTTTAGGACCTGTATTATCTATTTTA
>NW_015763460.1:0-632 GCF_001515625.1 Sinocyclocheilus rhinocerous
GAAATCTTATTAGTAATTAGTTACACTACTAGTTACTGCAAAAGGTAATATTATTAGTTACTGTTACTAGTAACTAGTTGCTGCCTAACACTGGAAGACAAACTGATTAATGTTGGCGTATAGGTGGAATTTTTGTGTTTCTGGAATTCCAGAAAGGACCAATGAGAACATTAATGTGTGATAGAAATATGAGAAGCTGTTATTCCAGAAGAAATGGACTGACAATGAATGTTACCTTCGTTCATCATCCAGGACAGGGGCTCCCGCAGCCACATTCGTGAAGCCCTCAACACTGCACTTTTCACATGTCTCCTCCATCTAGTGTTGTGCTTAAGACCATCTAAACTGAGACCAAGCGGAGAGCAGGACGAGGCCAAGAATTTGAGAGGTTGAGACCAAGACCAAACCAGCACTGCTCAAATTCATCTGAGAAATGTCTCATATCCAATCAATAAATAGAATTAGAACAATAACACACGATATAGAGCTGTTACCCATCAAGTGAAATCACTAACAACAAAATTCATCCTTGCACTGCAGAGGTGGCACATAGGTTGCATCTGAATTAGTTAAATTATATATATATATATATATATGTGTGTGTGTGTGTGAGCCTGGAGCACAAAAGCAGT
>NW_015763461.1:0-631 GCF_001515625.1 Sinocyclocheilus rhinocerous
CACATCCACAAATAAATAAACAGAGGATGTTCCTCAACCCTAAACAATCGCTCTTGGTGAACCTCTGGAGGTTGTGTGCTGGGCCCGAAGGAATCGCAGAGGGTTTCTGTGATTTTTAAAGTCGTTTTTATGTTTCTCTAGATTATGCGAGAAATCCTGGAGCACAAGATCAAAATCTACGAGTTTCCAGAGATGGATGATGAGGAAGAAAATAAGATTGTGAAAACAATCAAAGTAAGAGTTCCACATTTGTAATAATTTTCCCAACAAAAACATTCATATTTGTTTGTGTTCGTGGTAGTGATATCATAAATATGAAAAAAAAAAATTAAACAAGTTATTTCTCAGGACTTTCATTAAATGTTCTGAGGAACCATCTTTGTGTTGTACTTTGTATTTCAAAAGGAAAAGGAAAAAATATCCTGTTTTCTATGATCTGTCCCTGTGCTGTTCATGAAGGAGAATGTAATATAGTGATAAAGTTCTGGATCTGTGTGGAGGTGGACAGTACATGTGGTTCACCAGGTGGCTGCACATTGAAAGTCTGCCAAGCTTTGCATGTTGCTTTAGCAGACAGATTCCTTGTACACAGCCATCCATGAGCCTCTCTCTCTCTCTCTCTCTCTCTCTC
>NW_015763462.1:0-632 GCF_001515625.1 Sinocyclocheilus rhinocerous
AGCGACTGAGCCTGCCATCGCCCTGGAGCCTGAGCCGATTGACGCGTCTGACCAGGTGTGTGAGCCGGCAACACCACACATGCCGGAGGGAATTCTCGTGGAATACAAGGGTATGGAAGTGAGTGCCGCCCACCCTCCCACCACTGTGAGTGAGTGTTTACTGGCCTGCCGGGAGTCTTCGTCTCCTGGACCTGGGGAGCCCATGGCTCCACCTCGTCCTGCCGTCCAGACTCCTGAGCCTGCGCTCCGTCCGCTGCTCTCTGGCCCTCCACCCCTTCAGCTACAGCCTGCTCTGCCTCCTTCCTCAGTCGCTCCAGCTTGCCCTCTGCCTCTGGATCTCCACCAACATCTCAGGCGATCGTCACTACGGCTCTGTCGTGGCCACTTGGATCCTCTGCATCGCTCCACCTCTTCGGCTCTCTGTCTGCGCCACAGGCTCCACCTCCATCGTTGTCGCCTCCGGTCATCCCCATGGCGGTGTGTGTGTTCCCATCATGCCTTGGCTCCTCCCTCCAGCGATGCTGCCATGGAGTGCAGTCCTGGCTGTGGTCTGGGTCTCCACCTACCCTCTCCTGCCCAAGGCTCCTCCCTGGTCATCTCCTCCACCTGCACCTCCCTGAATTTTGTCTGTC
>NW_015763463.1:0-632 GCF_001515625.1 Sinocyclocheilus rhinocerous
ATTTTTTTTAATCCTTTCAAAATTTGTAAAGAATGCTTTTCCTAACGAAGAGTTTACAAGGTCGGTCAGATATTCAGTCATTCAGACTGATTTCAGGCGACGTTATTTCATGTAGCCATTTTTACGCGTGTTTTAAATAGTGTTACTGAACTTGAAGTTGAGCTACCTGCTTGTTTTCTTCGTTTTATCGCTGTTTAGTGCTTATTTTATTTGTCTAACTTGTCACAGCTTTATACAGTGTTGTGTATAACGCCTCGACTGCATACATTTCCCCGTTTTTGTTTTTACGTTCATCTCGCTGTTTGACAGCCTGTGTAAAAAAATATAAAATAAATAAAAAATAAATTATTGAACAAATTTCTAACATACAGTATCATTTAGTAAGCTTCATTTCGTTCCAAATTCATTTGGAAACGGTTTAGGTTTCCTACAAATGTTCTGATAATTTCGCACCATTCTTTAAATTGTCTTTAAAGTGAGGATGTGAATGAAAAGATTATTTGGCAATGTCAAGGACCATAATTGAATGTTCCATTGCTCGCAATTATGATGGAAGAATTCAAAGATTCGATTCTGACTCCCTGCCTCCAAGTGAAATAGTGTAATTATGAGATGTCGCTCAAGTCGTGCCC
>NW_015763464.1:0-632 GCF_001515625.1 Sinocyclocheilus rhinocerous
AAAGTTTTTACTCCACATGCCTCTGAAAAAAAGCTAATCAAAGTTTGCTTAAAAAGTATGCACTGAGTTCACTTCTAGCAGATATACACATTTAAAATTAACAATCTTTCTCTTAAATGGAGCAAAACCACTGAATACTGAGTTGTATCATTGATGATTCACCTGATTTTTGTCCAATCAAATGCTCTAGAAAGAGAATATCCCTTCACCAATTCGCAAGTTACAAATCATGGTGCACTGCATAGATGTGACACAGCAAAAATCTACTGGCTTTTTAAAAATTACACAAGTCCTTTGACGAGTGGCACCCAAACTTCCTGTTTCACCAGACTTCACCAGACAGAGAACTGCATTTGTCGAGTCATTTCATGGGATAAAACCTGCAAGGCAAACAAGCTAATAGAAAAGAGCATCTGACACTTTTGCTACCAATTCTGACAGAGATAGCTTGCATTGTTTCAATGATTTGTGTGTACTGGCACTTTGCTAAGTTCTGCCCCCTTGGTTACTGATGTTAACTCATAAACTGTGTGATTATCAATAATATATGCTCAAAATGTGGTGAAAATTTATTGGACTTTATTCTTACGTGGACTGGAATGAAGTACAACATCCATAGCATTTTTACTATA
>NW_015763465.1:0-632 GCF_001515625.1 Sinocyclocheilus rhinocerous
ATGTGTATGGATTTGCAGTAGGTCTGCATATATTTATGGATGAACACTTATGAAAGATTTCATATTGGAGGCTTTGTTTTTGTTTTTTGGTTCAGGTTTGCTGTACCAAGAAACTCTTTTATAATCATTTAGTAAGAAAATAATTTAGTACTTTGATCTATTACTTTGATCTGCCAATAACACATAAGTTGTCAAATGGTATTTCTGTTTAACAAGACCCAGATTTGAAGTCTTGAAGTTAGACTTTCATCTTTAGTGGATTAGAAATGTATCATTGCACAAGGCGAATGTTTGGCCAAAAAATAAGTATTTTACACAGGGAAAACTGACACCATTGCTGTTTAATATTAAATAACTTATTTGTTTTATGATTTGTGAATGATGAACAGTCTGTAGTGTTCATTAACTAAAACTACGGTTTGTAGACTCATAGCTTTTATACAATACCAAAATCCGAAATTTGTTTGTCCAAATCCAACACTAATTAAAAAGTTCTATGGTACTACTGTTTGAAGTTCCATGTTACTACTGTATTTTTATTTTATTTTTTTTGTATCTATTTTTTGAAACACAATTTAAATACCGTGGTATTAGGGCTGTGCAAAAAATCGAATGCGATTTTCATGCGCATC
>NW_015763466.1:0-632 GCF_001515625.1 Sinocyclocheilus rhinocerous
TGTGGTCTGGTCTGCAAGTCCTATAAATATATGCATATGAAGTACAACATGTTGGATGCATGTATGGGGCGTTTCAGTAAAAATAGAGGAAGTCATTTTTTATCATTTGTCAGTATAGTTTGTTCTTTATCATTTGATGAATAAATGCTAAAATGATGACAAGAAATGTACACAAACATCTTTCAAATTAATTTACTTTTACTACCTGCTTTCCACAGCCTTCAAATGTCATTATTCTGGGACTTCTCATGTGTTTAATGAATATTTGCTGTCATTTCCTCAGATTACTGGAGCGAGAGTGACCATGAGGATGCTGATCAGATGTCCTCAAAACCCAAACTGGATAGCCCTCCACCTCCATATGACACTTACCCTCACTCCACCTCAGTAAGTCTTGTCTGTCTTTCTTGTTTTTTTGTTGTTGTTGCTGTTGTTGCTTGGGTTCATGTGTTTGCACTGTGTTTAACGTGTGAGTTCTTGCTGACATGTAATTGCATTACTGGCCAATAAGTGTTACTCGTGTCATATCAGACTCTCCGAGTCCTCCTCGGTCTATGCAAAATCATGCAACTCCGTTCCGCTCTGCTATACTTCTGTTTAAAAATTTGGGATCAGGGAGATTTTTTTTAAAG
>NW_015763467.1:0-631 GCF_001515625.1 Sinocyclocheilus rhinocerous
TTCTGAAGGATCATGTGACACTGAAGACTGCAGTAATGACTGCTAGAAATTCAGCTTTGAATCACAGAAAAAAAATACATTTTAAAATGTATTTTTTATAAAGTTATTTAAAACTACTGACCCCAAACTATTGAGTTGTTGTGATCAATAGCAGTAGTAGTGTATGTGTGTTTCTGACCTGATGGCAGAGATATTTTTGGTTCTCTGTCGGTCAAGTGCTTCTGCCCTCTCCTCCAGCTCATTCAACTGGTCTTGCAGTACTTTTACCTTCTCTCCATCACCACTCTCCTCAGCCATGGCCTGCACACACAAGTTATGCATGATTAGCATGAGATCACAAATATGCACATAAACAAACACACCAAACAAGGGCATATCTACTTGTGTTGTGTTATATCACAAACATTACAACCTTCTCTTTGAGAAGCTGCGTTTTCTTCATGGCGTAGTTTGGTGGAGCCTTTCGGAATCTGTCTTTTTCTTTGACAATCTGTATTAATAAAAAAAATATCCACATTGTTATACATTGATAAAACTGACAACCATCAAAACATCCTATATTAAAGACAATGCGAAATGATGGCACTGGGACGTACATCCTCAATGTCTTTGTCATTGAATTTGTAGTTGA
>NW_015763468.1:0-632 GCF_001515625.1 Sinocyclocheilus rhinocerous
ATTCCAGATTTTCAAATAGTTGTATCTCGGCCAAATATTGTCGTAACAAACCATAAATCAATTGAAAGTTTATTTATCCAGGTTTGTTGATGATGTATAAATCTCAGTTTTGGAAAATTTACCCTTATAACTGGCTTTGTGGTCCAGGGTCACATATTTAAAAAAATAACAAAAATAATTCACTTTTTATATCAAGAACCCATTTTAAAGACTCTCAATATAATAAAAATTGAATTTGTAGTAGCTTCCATTAATAACAATAACACATTTTGCATCATTGTATAATGTATATTATAAGGATTGTATCTTGCATTTAATTAACATGAAATCAAAACTGAACCTCTTTTTTAGATACACATTGCTGGTCTTATTGTGCATAATTCGCTGAAGTACATCATTCCAGATTTAAAAAGAAAAAAGAAAAAAAAAGTTCTTAGTAAAAATGTGACATGTCTGGCAACACGGCAAGCAGCTGAAGGCAGCACTGTCTGTGGCTGTAGGTGAGCACCTCTCCAGCCAGGCGCCTATGTATGGGATGCATAATGAGCTAATTAGAGGGATTATGGAAGGAAAAAGGAAAGCTGACCTTGCACTGTCCTATTAACCTGACACACACACACACACACACACAC
>NW_015763469.1:0-632 GCF_001515625.1 Sinocyclocheilus rhinocerous
AAATTTACTTTTAATCCATAAATTAAAATGTGCTCAACAAAGTCTAGAAAAATTATTGCACATAAAACACATAAAAAGGAGAAAAAATGTCTGCCTCTTAGCCAATCAGTTACAACTAGTAAATAAAAAATGTTCTAGTACAACTAGTAACAATTAGTCAGAAAAAAGTAAAATAATTTATATACACCAGCAAAGCAGATTAGGTTTATAATGTGTCCCTTCAATGTTTTTTTCAGATTGTTCCCACTGAGCTCAATGTTCAACATTTCATGCACAAATTTTGAAGCTTTGGGAAATTGGCTTACATTTTAAAATGACCCATTAGCGCACAGTAAAACAGCTGTGCGTCAGTAATGCAGTCCATGTGAGATCATCCAAATTTGGCCATCATCAACTGGCCAGCGAGAGCAGAGCTTTCCCTGCCAATCACACGACGAAACAAGGCCAGTGACCTCACAACGACCAATAGAAAGCAGTTTACATATTTCAAAAGACCCATTTTCATGGTTTTTCAGAAATATGCCATGATCGCACAAAAAGGCAATCATTCCCCAGAGAACATACAGTGAGGGGAAAGAGTTTTGGCCGAGAGGGCTGAAACATCCAAGTTCCTGAGGCTCAATAAAAGTGTC
>NW_015763470.1:0-632 GCF_001515625.1 Sinocyclocheilus rhinocerous
CACCTAACGACATTATGAACAAAATGTTGCATTTCAGTCTGTTTTCCCCGTTCGGCTAAATCCACAGGCGCCACTTGGCAATCTTTATGTGCAGATTGCGTTGGTTGTTCCAGTGAGCTCTCCTTTGAAAAGAATGCAGTTTATAAAAAGCCCCAATTGAATGCAGTCACTTCCTGGCTCTGCCTATGGCAATCTTTATGTACAGATTGCTTATGACTAGCGATGGCTAGCTTATTATTCGATGATTTATCGCTACTTTAATAATCATTAGGATTGCTCCGTCTCACACACAAAGAGAAGCAGGGCGTTGAAGCCGCTGCTTTGGCTTTGCGGTGAGCTCATACACTAGTCTCGCTTTATCTCAGCATGCTGTCTGCTTCTAGAAACTGTGGCGCATTTACGTTAGGTCGCCACGCTCGATACAACTAGAAATTTTTCATCTCTATATCTGGAATAATTTTCAACACAGACAACTGATTAACTGTTACGTAGTTTCGATTCAAATTGGTTTGAAAGAACACTTACTATTAATACCTCTCCTCTGCGTCTCGGGTTGCTATAAATATATTGTGCTTAACAGCAACAAATTTCAGCTTTTTAACAGTTTAAGAGAACGTAAACTGTCATGACTT
>NW_015763471.1:0-632 GCF_001515625.1 Sinocyclocheilus rhinocerous
ATAATAATCATAACAACTTATTATTAATTTGTTTGTTTTTATTAATTTTTTTTTAAACATTTTTTTAATTGTATTTGTACAGTAATATTTTGAACTGTTGTGTATATTACTATCATCATTAGTAGTAGTAGTAGTGGTAATAGTAGTAGTACCACAGGAATCAGAGGAAAAGATCCTAAGGAAAAGCTGTGATAAATCCACTCACCATCAGATATCTCCAGCTCATCAAACTGTCTGCTGGTCTGGAAGTGTTCAATGGTGAAAGTGATGTTGTAACCCGAATCCACCTTCACCACCCAGGAGCAGGACTCAAAGTGCGGCAGGCTGCTACCCGGTGACTGACTCAGGATTATTCCCGTGGAGGCTGTCAACACCTCGTTCATAGGACAGGTAACTGTAAGGAAGACAGGCAAGAGGTAGTTCAGCTCAATACATTACTACATGTGAATTCCAGAAAGCTAAAGCATTTTCTTTTGACTGCATACATCAGCAATGGTAGCCGTGACGCAAAATGCTAAGATTAGCTGTTACAGACAGGATCTCTCCAAACCCTTAAATATCAAATCAACCTTCAGAACTATTATACTCAATTGCCCAAGGAATACTTGAAAGGAACCAAAAAAAAAAAAAAC
>NW_015763472.1:0-632 GCF_001515625.1 Sinocyclocheilus rhinocerous
CACTTGTACTTAAAATAATTAAATCTAAAAATATATATATATATAAACCTTATTTAAAAGCCAAAAACTAATAGCAGGCGAATAGGGAGGCAGCACATAAGTCACATGATATTTAGAGATCAGGTGATTGGCTCAAAAAGTTGTATGTTCCAAATGTGCCAGATTTTAAATCAAGACATTCAGGGTGGACGTACTGCCAGAATTGAACCTGCATTTCCAACATGAGCACCAAGGCTTGAGCATTGACCACTAAACCACAGTCTGTGGTTTAAACTGTCTTGTGCCTCCTAATGCTACCCAAATTCAGTCTCTCACGCCTAAATCACAATCTCTGCCACATGACACCATGGCATGTCTTTCTTTCTTTTTCTCCCCACTCTTAAGTCTTTGATTCTTCACATCTCTCTGGTTGAGTCTTCGTAACTCTCCGTCGTCTTGGGGAAGCAGTGGGGACGGCTGGCCGATTGAGCCCTCGTGGAGGTTAATGGTGACTCGGGCTCCAGGTGGGAGTAATCAGCTGTGTGCAGTCCAGCGGGGGTCAGCGGGTACCAGCGCTCCCTCCTGGAGCCCCCCTCCTTCCTCCGGTGGAGGAGTGTTAGGGCCCGGAGAGTGCCGAATGATTGCTAATAAAA
>NW_015763473.1:0-632 GCF_001515625.1 Sinocyclocheilus rhinocerous
GTTTTTCACTGAGTTAAGACATTAATTGATGGACTGGATTGATGGTTGTGTGGATTACATTATTATCATACCTTAGATTATTATTATCCAATGAAGTAACAAACTCATCTATATATTGGATGGCCTGAGTGAGTACATTTTCAGCAAATTTTCATTTTTGGGTCAACTATGCCTTTAATCATGACAGACAATGAATAAAGCATTTCTACAATGCTTTTGTATAGCGTTAAGTACATCCACACCACCAGGTGTCAGTATAAGTCGAAGACGACCAGCACAACAACAAAAAATTACTGAGTGCATTTTTTGATATTACATTCTTAATCAGTATTTTATTTTTATTCTTTGAAGAAATTTTAATATAATCAACTATTTCCTTTTTATTCTTGTGCAAAAAGGTCTAATTAAGTTTTACGTTCATTCTGGGCCAATAACACAGCAATTAGCCACTCCTGTCCACCTCCACATGAGTAGTTGGGCAGGAACATTGTCTTACTTGTATCACTTGGATGCCTCTACGTGCACACACTCATTACTTACTGTACCAGCACCGAGGGAAATGTGGTAATTTGCAAACCTTTCATTTAGGCTCTTGGTAATTATACACTATCTTCTGACTGCAGTGTGGACAC
>NW_015763474.1:0-632 GCF_001515625.1 Sinocyclocheilus rhinocerous
CATGAACTCTGGCTTCAGTCTGTAGCCGCATTTCCCGTTGTACTCAAAGATGCCCAGATTCAGCTGCATGGGCAGATCTGCCAATCACACACACAAGACCGAAACCAAGCACATTAGTGCTAATACATGACCAAACCAGTCAATAAACGGGATGGTGCGCTGGGACAGAGATGCACAGAGAAAAGTGCATTTCTATGAGCAACTCCTATCTGAAGAAAAGCTTCATATTACAGGCTTTAAACAAACACATAGTTTAAAGTGGCTTTGACCTGTCAGGTGAGTGAGCTGAAGGTACCTATGGTCTGGAAGTTCAGAGCGACCAGCTGACATCCGGCGTTCCAGAAGACCTGAGGCATGTAGTTCGAGGAGTCCACTCGAGTTCCTTTGGGATAAATTCTGCTCAGCTGCAGTTTATTATACCTGCGTGAAGGAGTTAAGTTTCTCTGACACAGGATGGAAAGAGCTTTTACACCTTTTACACAATTTCACTTCATTTGAAAGAATGTTCCACCTGCAAAAGTGCAATAAACACAAAAGATACTCGACGAACTCCACCGGCGATTCTTTGAGCAGCTCCAGCGCTTTGGTCTCCACAAACGATGACATTTCATAACTTCGATCGATTTCTGTGG
>NW_015763475.1:0-632 GCF_001515625.1 Sinocyclocheilus rhinocerous
ACACACACTCTCTCTCTCTCTCTCTCTCACACACACACACACAGTGATGAAGATCTGTCACAAGCATTCAGACTAGAAATGATTATCATGTCAGAGCTCATTTAGTCTCTTCTACAAAAGAAGTGCACTTAATTGTATGTGCACTTGTACTGTTCTTCAAATCTTAAAAGTATATTTTTGCATTAAAAAAGATGGTGTAATATTAATGAAATAAATGACCACTTAAGCAGACTTTTTAAAAGTGCACTTTGTAATAGATATCAAGATGTACGTTTAAATTTTAAAGAAATTGTATTTAATTTTATTTTAAATAATTGTTCTAATAATCTTCGTCGTGTTTGAATGTTGACTAACACACTAAAGCACATGCAAACTACTTGATTATAATCTTAACTGTAGTGTGTTATTTGAAATGACATTTAACGTTATATATTTTAAATGTACTAAACTGCATTAGTGTAAACACAAATAAATTTAACTACTAAAACTAAAAGAAGTAATTATGAAATTACATATAAAGATGCAGTGAAAACATTACATTCAGTTCACACTTATGTATATTATTTTGGGCTTTTTAAAATGATGCTAAAGTGTGCTGCTTTTTCACAAGGAGTGTTACACTGACAAAGAGC
>NW_015763476.1:0-632 GCF_001515625.1 Sinocyclocheilus rhinocerous
CATTTATCACCTCTTTGTGCCATTGCTCTGAGACGGGCTGTGTGTGAAGGAGGCAGGGGAGCTAATCAAATTCAAATCCCCTTTCTTGAAAAAGCCAAGTGGATCCTAAACCGAGGCTGGTGGTCAAAAGCTAATCGCATTAAATATAATAATAATAATTAAAAAAAAAAACCTTCTCTTGACAGTTGATAATAGGTGTGTTCCTCAACAGGAACATAGCAGGTGTTTATCTGACATATTAATATGAGTCTAAGCATCTTTCATGACATGAGGCACTGGTTGAGCGGGTGACTGCCTTTTCCTTGTCCTCTGGAGTTTAGTTTCAGTGTGGCTTTGGTTGCTTTTTCTGCACACTGTATGAGATAAATGTTTTCTTTATGAAATGTTAGATGGGGCAGTGGCGGCTGGTGCTTTTCACAAGTGGGGAAGCACAGATATAAAATCATGTAGTATGGCAAAATATATATTATTATTTGTTTTATTTCTGTTTGTATATGCAATGTTGCTCTTAAAAGTGATAATGAAAAATCATTCTTAATTGAATAAAACTGTACGTACAGTGCCTTGCGAAAGTATTCATACCCCTTAATTTTTTTACATTTTGTTATGTTGCTGCCTTATGATAAACTTCT
>NW_015763477.1:0-632 GCF_001515625.1 Sinocyclocheilus rhinocerous
TTTTTTTAATGTAATTATACATTTTTTACGAACCATTCAAATCCCAAAGGAAAAAAATAAAGTTCAGCTGAATGCTGAATATTCTGTTGTAATATTACATAAGTTAAATGCATTACGATTGTTATTTGTGATGTTGTCTTTAAGTTTTTCAGTATTTGATAACCTCTAAACTGTGCACAGAGTCTGAAATTACAATATTGAAATACTGACAGTCAAATGTAAAAAGTGAGACTTGCATGTCAGTCCTACCAAAATAGCCTTGGTTTGTCAGGCTACTCCCCTGCACCCGAGACTATATGGCCACATGTTTATCAGAGCCAAACCTGGAGAACATGAACAACATGTTAATGATAGCAATCAATATGATAAAGAAAAAATCCATTTGAAGCCAACCAAAAAAATGGACTTACGCTCCTTCTTCTTTCAGTAGTGCCAAGAACTTGTTAACTCTGTATTCCGTAGGCATCTGAAAAATAAAACAGTAAAATACCCACATGAGAGGTGAAAAATGGAGAATAAAAGTGAAATCAGAAATGAAAAAAACTGGGTTTTGTTTTGGCTACGCTGCTGTAAATTCCTTGCAAGCCCCCTTTTCTGGAAAGTTCTGAGATGTTGAAAAGACAAAAACCTTG
>NW_015763478.1:0-632 GCF_001515625.1 Sinocyclocheilus rhinocerous
CCAGAAAGAACTGTTGTATAAAATAGAAAAGAATAGAATAGAATATGTTTGAGTTACAGGATTATTATAGGACAGCACTGTAGACTACCATCATATAATTTTTCATTGGCCTGATGAAAAAAAAAAACTTATATATCCATATATTTACTGCAGACTGTAATATTGACAAATGTAAGCATTTCTAAAGATTTTTTTAATTGCATCTATAGTAGTTATATACACTTTTCCTCTCATAAAATAATAAAATAATTTAATGTGTTATTTGCCATTTCTTTGTAACTATTCGTGAAATTTAGCAATTTCGGAGTAAAATTAAATAAATCATTAAAAAAAATCCTGTCTATATTTGTATAATGTCATGACTTTTCCCCTCACAAATCAAGTAGATCACACAAATAAACTGGCAGTCTCTATCTGAAACTCCTCTACCACCCATGAAGTTGATATAGCAGTCGTGTTGCATGCGGGACTATCACTGAACCCCCACACAGATTGTTGAGAATGAGATGAGGCAGTTGTTTTGCTTCCTCTATCTGAAGTCTTCACGCTTCTCTTCGGCCTATTATGACAGCGCATTGTGCCACACAGATAATGAAGTGGAACGCTACTTCCAGACCACTCGCTGTAATGGA
>NW_015763479.1:0-632 GCF_001515625.1 Sinocyclocheilus rhinocerous
GACCCCTAGAGGACGCAGTTCGAAGTTCCCTTGAAAGGGAACATCAATGAGGTCCTTGGCAGTCAGCAGGTCCTTTTTGACCAGGAACAGACACCTAAGATGTTTAGAATTTGCCTTCATTGCGGCATGCAACCCTAAACATCCCAGTCCATCCACAAACTTAGTGTGTAACAATGAGATAATTTTTTTCATTTCACACAGAAATTAGCATATAATGATTAAGTTTTACAACATATTACAATTCAAGTTTCCCTTCATTCATCTAAAAACTCCTACATTTATGACAGCACAATGCATGCAATGTTCATTAATATGAAATTCTTCACTCAACTGTTCCATTGCAGCATTAAGTCGCCCCTCTATGTAAAACTTGGCTGTACACTGGACGACTGTCTCTCTGTCTTCAAGAGTCCGGTACTGGATGTTTAATGGCCCAAGGAGAGAAAGGCTGTTTGAAGCCTCTTCTAAAGCCTCTCTAGTCTCCTCAATGGTTATGGCATCTTGGATCTAAAATTAGTTATGTTCTTAGTAACAACTTAGTATCAACTTGCATTTTGGCAGAAACACTGTATTGTCTAGGACTTGGCATCAGCATTAACATACACGTGCCTTCTGTAGCTGACTTCTGAACC
>NW_015763480.1:0-632 GCF_001515625.1 Sinocyclocheilus rhinocerous
CTGAATGTTCATCATTTGTTCGACTGTTGCTTTTGTTGCAGCACTGTCAAAGTAGGTCGCAGTCCAGAAAAACGATAACACAGCCTGGCGAGGCACCCCCTCTGAGATTCTCTCTGACCAAGGGACAAATTTCCGAGGTGCTGAAACAGAGCTGAGGGAGGCTTTCAGAGAAATTATTTTTTAAGATGAATCTTCCCTCAGCGCCGCATTTTGGCAGCACATGGGAGTGCAAGATCAAATCTGTGAAGTCAGCCCTGCAGGTGGTTGTAGGAAGTCAATCTCTGGCAGAAGACGTCTTGCTCACTGTGTTAGTGAAGGTAGAGGGTGTCCTGAATAGCAAGCCACTAGGCCACGTTTTGTCTGACATAGCAGATGTTGACCCAGTCACCCCTAACTTCCTTCTCATGGGGCGGCGGGATGCTTCGTTACCCCAAGTGGTCTATACTCCAGAACCCCTGTCTAAACGTCGATGGCGTCATGCTCAGACTATAGTTGACCACTTCTGGGTATACTACACCAGACATTACCTCCCTAGTCTTCAGCCTTGTCTTAAGTTGCAGCATGAGACTCAGGATCTGACCGAGAATATTTAACTTCCACTTTAAAAGCCTTATTTTTGTTTTTAGATTGCA
>NW_015763481.1:0-632 GCF_001515625.1 Sinocyclocheilus rhinocerous
TTATCTTTTTTTTTTTTTTTTTTGATTGCCATGTGAGGAAAAAGAAGAGAGCAAACAGAACCGTGAGAATGGAAGATCATGTCTCCAGAGCTGCGAGAGATTTCCACCACCACCATATTAGACAACTGGTTGGTGAAGCGATGACAGAAATAGAGAGCGAAAGAAAGAGGTCTAGAAAACAAGAGATAGTGGGAGTAAGAAATGTCTGTCAGAAGAGAACAAACAGTCACATCATTAGGAAAAAATGATCTAATTTTTTCCCTCTTATGCCTTCCTAGGAATTGTTTTAAACTAGAGGAATCTACTGAGCTAAACACAACTGGGTCACAGGAATGGTCACATACAGCAGGGAGAATCAATGCCAAACGTAAATAACAAAATGCAACTACTCAAACAATCATGCAGAGTTATGATAGCAAAATAAAGGACATTTACAGATCAGGAAAAAAATGGATTTCCTTATCTTTTGTTGTTAATGTCAAAAACAAGGTGGCCATTACACTCATCCTCAAAGACCATGATCAAAATGTATGAGGTGGCAAAAGGGGCCTTTTACCCTTAAGTTAATACCTGTTCAAAACAATCACTTTAGCAAAGTTTGTACCATTTTCTGCTTATTTTGATAAATAAAA
>NW_015763482.1:0-632 GCF_001515625.1 Sinocyclocheilus rhinocerous
CCTGGAGAAGCACGAACTCATCGAGTTCAGGCGAATCGCCGCCTACCTGTTCAAAGGCAACAACCGCTGGAAGCAGAGTGTGGAGCTCTGCAAGAAAGACAAACTCTACAAGGTCTCACCCTCAGCCAACCATCTCTTATACCCGGAGTTTTCAATATTTTAGATGGCAGGGATCCCAAATATGATCATCCTTATGTGAGGGACTCCCATGCTAAAATTTAAAACACATCTATGTAGTTTTTCGTGTAAAGAATTTATGCTGTGAAAAATGTATATTATAAATAAATCTAAAATATTGAAAATATAAGTTACATTAAAGTCATCATAATAGCATTTAATCAAATTTGAACTTATATTTATTTTTTATTTGAATCTAATTTTTACTTGCAGGACCTTGTTAACTGAATCTTTGTTCTTGTCTCTCCTCCACAGGACGCAATGCAGTATGCTTCAGAGTCAAAGGACACAGAGCTGGCTGAGGAGCTGCTGCAGTGGTTCTTGCAGGAAGACAAGAAAGAGTGTTTTGCTGCCTGCCTGTTCACCTGCTATGACCTGCTGAGGCCCGACGTGGTGCTGGAGACCGCGTGGAGGCACAACCTCATGGACTTCTCCATGCCCTACTTCATCCAGGT
>NW_015763483.1:0-632 GCF_001515625.1 Sinocyclocheilus rhinocerous
GCAGAACTGCTTGGACTTGTAGGACAAGGTGACCTCTACGACGCCCGGGATGTGTCTTGGAGGGGTCTGCACTCGGATGGCATGGGGCGTAATGAGCTACGAGAAACAATGGGAAAAGTTGGTTAGGACCATGCAAACTGCACCAATTGCTGCATTGTTTTGAACAACTGGAATCCAATGAAACCCTTCAAAAATGTTTCTTGTTGTTTGAGGGGTTTTTGTTTACCTAGAGCTCAGAAATAGGGCGTTCTTAAACAGTTGCCAAACTAGGTTAGGATTGTGCCAGTTGTTGAATAGATTCGAAGGCCACAGTGGTACATTAACCTGTCAAGGAGAAGCCATTCAAAACCCAACTGCAAACCTTCTTCGTTTTTTTCTCCTCGCTTTAAAGTTAACGTCAGCAAACAGACCTTGGATTACACCGAGCCAAGGAAAGGTCAAGGGGCAGGAGTCCTGCTAAAATCACCTCCATATGTCTTTCCTTCACTGTTTTCCTTGCTTTCCCTGGCTCGTTTTTCCCCCTCTGAGATATTTCACCGCTAATTGTTCAATTGTTTTGCAAGACCTCACGGTTCGGCAAGGAACATGGCGGAGGCCTCTGTGGACTTATTGTGGGGCTGTTTAGCATGCAG
>NW_015763484.1:0-632 GCF_001515625.1 Sinocyclocheilus rhinocerous
CTCTGACTTCTGACCTTTTCCTTTTTTAGCATTCAGAGTTCACTTTGAAAAAGGACCAGAATGTCCACCATAAAGAGATATAAAGATATAATATTATTGCTTTGTAAATATAACTAAAATATGTATGTAGATATCAAACATTACATATTTATTTATAATGTTTTATAAAAAATACATGTTTGTAATATTAATAATATTTTTAAAAATAATAATATTTAATACTTTTTTATTGAATATATTTTTTTACAAATATGTGATGTTTTGGGCTCTACAAACATATAAGGGATATATAATATTTTCATCTCTATGCATGTTTTAATGTGCAATAAATGTATATATTTGTGTTTAACTTTAGTATTTATAATGTGTTTAGTCCTACAGACCAACAGTGCCAGGGTTTTCAAAACAGGAATGATATTTCTATATTCTTGAGTGTCTATGCAAAGACTAGATACAAGTCACTTTCTCCATTAAAATATTTTGTTTAAAAATAAACAAAAAAAATGAAGCATGTGTTTTCCAGCAAACTCTATCACCATCAAACATCTTTGCATGGAAAATGCTATGCCTACAGTTTCACTGCTCCCTCACCATAAATACATTATTTTGAAGCAATGCTTGACAACATACAG
>NW_015763485.1:0-632 GCF_001515625.1 Sinocyclocheilus rhinocerous
CTTGGTGGAGGTCTTGGAAGAAAGGGAGAGGCCTACGGGGCTGGGCTGGAGTGTGGCTAGTCAGAAATCGGTCGTCCAGTTTTGACTGGGACTGATTTTGCACCAGCTCGCTGTCCCATTCTAACCCCAGCTTGTCTACAGCACGAGTAACGACATCTAACAACTCACTGTAAGACAGGGGAGTGTGCATCTCCTGTCCGCTTGGAGGGAGAGAAGTGCTCAATTCACCTATTAGGTCCTCCGAATCAGAGGTCGCTGTAGAGACCACATCTTCATCACACAGTTCACAACCAAAAGAAATTACGAGCTTTTTATTTACGAGCTTCCGGGGTAGGCTGTAAATCATCATTGATATAGACAACCTGGTCCGCATAGCACTCTTCCAGCGCTTGAACGTGGCCCTGCGAGAATGAGAGAAAGGGAGAAAACTCCGGCGTCTCACTCTCCATGAGCTCCGGCTTGCATGCGTCACCCCAAGCGACCATCTCATGCGGCGCCTCGGCAACCACAGAAACGGGATAGCGGGGGTTAGACGCAAGGCCTACTTTATTTGAGAAGGCCGCGAACCTCGAGCGCAATGCTTTTATGCCATAGGCTATCACAGTGTCGACAATCAGAAAGGCCGCTAAGCG
>NW_015763486.1:0-632 GCF_001515625.1 Sinocyclocheilus rhinocerous
ATTCAGAAGCATTTAGATGTTTTCATTTTGT
This sequence comes from Sinocyclocheilus rhinocerous, assembly GCF_001515625.1. Lineage (NCBI taxonomy): Eukaryota > Metazoa > Chordata > Actinopteri > Cypriniformes > Cyprinidae > Sinocyclocheilus > Sinocyclocheilus rhinocerous. The sequence goes on from NW_015763486.1 coordinate 32, forward strand.
CATTTAATAACTTTTCTGAGTGGCATTTGCTGAGTTTCCCAATATTACTGCGGATCACCCTGTATTTGGATGGATTGACACTGGTTTCTCAAACCAGCACACAGAATGCTTGTTAGTAAAATGTATGTGCATTGTTACTGTTAGGTCCAAAGAACACAGTGGTTGCCAGGATCTTCAGGAGTTTGTCTCCACAACATTAAAATAGTTTGAAAATGCTGCTGAATATGTAATATGTATGTTATCTTGTCAAGGCACTGGAAGTTATTAAGCATTACTGAATATAGTGAAAAAATGTTGACGCTTTGGTAAGGCAGTTTCATGAAGGTTCAGTTTTTTAACACTAAAAAAGGTCTGAGAATTTATATATGGTTTTACATAGCAAATAAGTAGATGATGTTTTGGGGAAACTTGCTTAGAGATAAAGTACGACTTCTAAAATTGTACTTAGAGCTTTGGGAAACCCAGCTGTCATCAGGTGCTTAATGGTGTAAATTTCTTCATGTAGAACCTTACCTCTCACTGTGAGATTGGTGGTGCACTCTGCTCTTCCCAGTGAGCTCTCAGCTATGACTTTATACTCTCCCATGTCTTTGGCTCCAAC
>NW_015763487.1:0-632 GCF_001515625.1 Sinocyclocheilus rhinocerous
CTCCAACCCCAATTAAACACACCTGAACCAGCTAATCAAGGACTTTAGACTCACTAGAAACTTCTAAGAAAGTATGTTGGAGCTGGTTGGAGCTAAAATCTGAAGGACGTTCAGAAGCAGGATTGGACACCCCTGTCTTGGAAGTTTCTCGGCTCAATCCTCCATTTGTCTCCAGGCTTACCTTTCCCAAACCTGTACCACCATTTCCTTTCACTTCCCCACTTCTTGCAATCCCATTAAAGGCTTAAAAAGCCCATAAAAATAGTAACAGCTCTATAACTCATGGCAGGCCGTTTTCCGAAATCTTCCAACCTTCCCTTGCCTCCTGCATCAGGAGAGACGGTTTTGTTTTACGGTTTGACGTAAAACTTTAGTTGAAATCCTCTTGAAACATCATCCAGCTTTCACTTGTTTTTATCCCCACGACTATTCGGCCCAAAAATGTGATAAATGCATACAGTTAATAGTCCTCAACATCTTCTGTTCCAGCACCTCATCTTTCATGTCACTCCGTGGGATCTTTTGGCCCGGAGCGGAGGGGTGAGTCAGCCCTCCCTCCACATCCTCCACATTCCTGCATAGCCCTTGGCCTGAGAGAGGGCAGCCCCCTCGGATCATCGCTCCCGGACTCA
>NW_015763488.1:0-632 GCF_001515625.1 Sinocyclocheilus rhinocerous
CCCAGTAAACAAACAGACTAAACTAAACTCGGATTCAATACAAATGAGACTCTATCAACAGTATTTTAGGTGCAATGTTCACAGAAAATAAAAGTAAATGTAGTGTCAAATATCATGCTTGCATTTTTCTTAAAATCACAAAATAAGACTGTTTATTATAGAGCTGTAAAATTGTCTAAATCATCCTTTATCAGGTGAGAATACTTTCCTAGGTGGATGCATTTATGATTACGTGTTATGGATGTAATGTCATAAAGTGCATATAAACGGTCCCTTTCTGGCACACTAACAGTTTAACAAAGTTACTTCGCCATGACAATGAAGTCAAAAGTTTGGATATAACAAACTTTACACAGCCAAGATCAACAAATGATTTTATCACAGTCTTGTGCCAACATGTCCTGTGGTAATACTTCTGAAACGGTGTGTATTTTAATCTTTATTGCCTGGCTCAATGTGCTTAGTGTAACTGCTTTTTATACTTTTTAAAATATTTTCTGTGGTAATAGATATTATGTCACTAATACTGCTGATGAGCTTAACTTCTAATAAATCTGGAACATTCCTTTAATTGTATCAGCGGTAACCCAAGCAAACAGGGGGTCTTGAACATAATGTTTCATTTTAACAAG
>NW_015763489.1:0-629 GCF_001515625.1 Sinocyclocheilus rhinocerous
TCCATTCCTTCATTTATTTGTTTGTTTGTTTGTTTGTTTGTTTCTAGGGGCATAACATAGCAAAAATGCACCTCCTTTGCATTTATCTATCTATCTATCTATCTATCTATCTATCCGTCTGTCCGATAGCTATCTATCTATCTATCTATCTATACTTCTTATAATTTCTTAGCTAAGGGGGAAATCTGGATGTTACTCATATCTCAATCTTTGTGCCATCCACTATACAGGTAGTGCATGAGTGAATGAGTCAGACAGAGATAGACACTAGCACCCATCCTCCAGTGGTGTCTGCACACTTCAAGTATCATCTCCTTTGATCTATGTGCTAAAAATCATTATATTATCTGCAGCATTACAGAAACCATTCCTCGTTAAGAGATTATGGGCGAGAGGTCAGTCCCTGGTATTTACCTTCTTCAAACACCTCTAGTCAGCGCAAAGAGCCCTGGAAAGATCACTGAGGGGGTCAGAAGAGCAGAAATCCCATCATGCCATGCAACAAAATCTATTTGATACCACCATTTCTCCATGTTAAATTAAACTGTCGGTACCTGCCAGGCTTATCTGTCAAACGGCTCCTGACTCGCTCATCCATTATAAACACATTGCCAGTCGATCGATCCGAA
>NW_015763490.1:0-632 GCF_001515625.1 Sinocyclocheilus rhinocerous
TGGTGGGCCTGCAGGGACTCTCCTAATCAGCAGCACAGCTGCAATTTATGATTAATGAAGCAGTGCACATCGCAAACGAGTCTGTCTATTATAGACAGCATCAAAGCCTCAAAATAGATGTTATGGGTGGCTGGTGAACATTTTTCCCTTTTATGTTCTTGTAAAAAAATTGTTATCTAGGGTGTCTAGATGTGTCCACAAGTTTATCACCAGCTGCTTAAGAGTAAAACAGAGAAGGATAGACACAGAAATCAAAAATAGTTTAATCAGTGTCATTACAGTCACCCAAGAGTAATAGAAACTGTGCAGAATCATATGTACCAGGGGTATTCAAATGTTGTGATGTCAAGGACCCTCAAATATGATGATGCCCTTCCTAATATATAAAGATGTATATTTTTATGTATACACAAAACTTAATATATTGTAATATATATATGGCTTCAAATTATAATTTTTCCCCTATTAATAAAGAGTCAGAGCAAAACATGTACACTTTTATTAAGTTAGTGCAAATGGAATCCGTTCCCATTCCAGAGAATATACCTTCGACTGAGAACAGAAGCAGGGCCCACTGTGCACCAGCAGCCAATCGGAGCCCCAGGACACCGTACCAGCAGCCAATCAGAGCC
>NW_015763491.1:0-632 GCF_001515625.1 Sinocyclocheilus rhinocerous
CTCACTAACTCACTCACACACACTCACACACTCTCACACACACACACACAAACACACACACAATTGTGTGACATTGTTTGTAGATAATGGATCATTTTTTCGTAGTTAACGTGATCTGTCAAGCATGTTTACACTAAACTAGGGGGTCCCATCCAGATTCCTGGAGCTGTGGCTCCCGATTTATGTGATAATACATAATTATAATACACCAAAACAATTAATTTACAACTGTTCCAAAGACAGTAAAGTATTATTTATAAATAGGCTACATATTCAATACAATGAATTACCCAGATAAAAGATGATTCTCTACTATAGAGACATGCAATTTCTAAACGGTTTCATAACAAGCAGAGCCGGCCCGACCTAATAAGTGATAGAAGCGGTTGCATCGGGCCCCGTGGCCACCAGGGGGCCCCCTGTCAGGGTTCAGCCAGTTGTGCTCGGTAATAATGACTTTGATAAAGTTTCAGTCGTGTGTGTTAATGTTTGACTGCAGAGAAGTGGAAAAAGAGAAAAGAAAGTGAGCAAGATAAGCTGAAAATAGTTGAAAAATGTTAAAAGTGCTTAAGTAAATATATATTCATATTTATGGAATACATAAATATGAAGATATATTTACTTAAGCACTT
>NW_015763492.1:0-632 GCF_001515625.1 Sinocyclocheilus rhinocerous
CGCTGTACAAATAAACTTGACTTGACTTGACTTGACTTTAAAATCGTCTTTCTCGCATTCTCACTCTCTCTTCATTTACCCCACAGCAACTAATGTAGCACACAGTCAATCTAGTCCTTAATATTCTCCCTCCTTTCCCTTAAAGACACATTTTCAGCCCTCTCTCTTCCTTTACTGACCCTCCAGTTCCGTAAGAGCGTGTGTTACTCTGTCTTACCCACTGGTGCTGGCCCTGAGGACAGCCATCATCACTTTAACCCCTGATTCCATGCCCGGGGGGCAGATCAGACAGTTTCTGTGGCCTCTCACCTCGCTAGCTCCGGCCCCGTGGTGAACGTCACTCAGCCAGCCTTGCCAGCACGTCTTGATTTGGAGCGCCTTAAGAGAATGTTTTAATTGTCACTTCTCATTTAGGGGGAGAGTGACATCTCTGGGCGGACAGGCGGGAAAAAGGCGGGCCGCAGTAATCAGAGGCGATGAACGCTGCTTACACGCTGCAGTAATCGCACACACACTTACGCTCATACATGCATATACACACAGTCCCCAGGAAGCTGTTTGCGATGAGCTGTTCCTGCTTTTGGCTCCAAGCACCGGGAGGTTCTCCGCTCTGCTAGGCCATGATCTGATTT
>NW_015763493.1:0-632 GCF_001515625.1 Sinocyclocheilus rhinocerous
ATCTGAATCAGGAGAGAAATATGCACAGATCAAGCACTGTTTGCACTGGTGGAAGCATTATTATGGATTATGGACTCCTATTTTGGCTAGAAGCAACAGTAACGCCTTAATGAGGGATTTGCATATTAAAACTTATCTATCACTAACCATAAGATTTCTGCTTCAAATCGATCATGCGTCAGTTTGTCAGAAAAGGAACATCTTCAGTCGAGTATATGAAAAGCAGTCAACACATGCTGAAGCCCCAAGCTCTTGGTCCACTAATGACGTACCTGTCTGAGTTAAACACTTCCTAGTCAAGTATTCTCTACAATACTTGAGGTTTACGGTTACCCTTCTTTACATACAATATGCCGCTCAGAAATGTGGCTTGCAGCAGGTATGAGTATAAAAACATCATTTGGTACATTTAAGGTGTACAAGGTGACACACAGACTCTTTAGACACTCACATTTCTTCATCAGACACAAGCACAGACTCAGAGTCTGGTATAAGGTTATTCCTGACTGTTTCTTGCAGTAGATTGAAGGCTCCAGGCAGCTCCTGCTGTGTACAAGCGTGCCCTTTTCATGGCCAATAATATTCACATTCTCCAACCTTTCCCACACTCACACACACACACACACACACAC
>NW_015763494.1:0-632 GCF_001515625.1 Sinocyclocheilus rhinocerous
CTTCATCATTTTGCTGCTCTTCAAACAGGTGCTCTGCCTCTTCAGAGAGCCGCGTATCTTCATCTCTCTCCTCCTTCTGTGAAAAAAAACAACAACAGCAACAAAAAACATTATAATATGACAATTCTGATTCTTTGATATTCAGACAATATTAATACAAAGGACCACCGTACCTCCCTCTTTGACCGGCTGTATTCATCTATGGCATACTGGTATTTAGCTGAGGTGATGCCAAAAAGTGATGCCATTCGCTCACCGATTAAATCACAAGCTGAAAGATGGGGCAGGCAGAATTTGAATATGAATATTTATATGTGGCATAATAAAGGGCGAGGAATAAGCACATTTTTGCTTCAATTCTTGATGGATGTTTGTGTATGTGTTCATCCATACACTGTAATTTTCTCGATTTTCTGGCTTTCCTAGGTGCTCCGTTTGAAAACGCTTAGTGAATATCTCTGTGGAGTTGCAGGATTTCAAACGATTCAAGAAAATCTTATGATGTGGTGCTTTACTAAACATGAACTTAATAGTACACAAAAATAACTAAATAAAGAAATGTTTCTGCTGTTTTGCATATTTAAATAAAACATCCAAACCACCATGTCACAATCATTTAACATCATCCACAA
>NW_015763495.1:0-632 GCF_001515625.1 Sinocyclocheilus rhinocerous
ATGCGTATGCAGCAAAACAACAGTTACCTGAACAGCGAGATCTGAGCAAGCGCACACACACACACACAAACAGGAGAGCGGCAGAGGAACATGTCACTTACTGCCAGGTGTGTGTGTGTGAGAGTTGTGTGGTGGCTGTTTTTAAACACAGACATTTAGTGCATTTCTGTTCTGGTGTGTGTGTTTTATCTGGTGTTTTTGATGACTAATCACACACAGAAGAGAGAAAACATCATTTAAACAGGTCAAATCAAACACCATACAGTCTAGTTTTTTTTTTACTTTATTGTTATTAAAGTTTTAGTTTCAGTTATTTTTAGTACAACAATGAAAATGAAAAATGTTGCTTTGGCAACTAGTTATTTCAGTTAACATTTATTTTATAGCTTTTTTCAGATTTAGTTAAATATAATAATTTTGGTTGGGAATTGAGATAATAAAAAAAAAATTATATAGTGTAATTGAAGGATTTAAGTGAAGAAATGATTCTCATGAACTGGTTCTATTAAATCATTCCGTTAAAATGACTCACAATTGAGCATCATCAGTCTGAAACATTTAATTATGACTTTAATCAGAGTAATAGTTCTATGACAACATATCCATGTATATGTACACATGTACGCACACAC
>NW_015763496.1:0-632 GCF_001515625.1 Sinocyclocheilus rhinocerous
GGCATCCCAGGGAACTGCTCTGTTCATGCTTTACATTATAGATTTCCAGTACAACACCAACTCATGCAGCCTGCAGAAATTTTCTGATGAATTCCCGGCGGTTTGCTGCACTGACACTGGTGTTGATTCGAAATACAAGAATGTGGTGAATACATTTTCACTGCAAATACAGTAATATTTGTAGTATTTTCATCAAATATTCAGTAATATTGTAAAATATTATTACAGTTTAAAATAACTGTTTTCTATGGAAGCTTGTTTAAAAAAGGTAATTGTGACATTTTATCTCTTTTTTTTTCAGAATTGCGAGATATAATTGCAGAATTGCGAGATATAAATGGACAATTCAGAGAAAAAAGTCAGAATTGCGCAATTGTAAAAAAAACATGCAATTCTGAGAAATCTAATTTGTGAGATAAAAACTCGCAATTGTAAAAAAAAAAAAAGTAAACTCACAGTTCTGAAAAAAAGTTCCGAGATGTAAACTGTAAAAAATTAATAATTCTAAGTTTAATGTTGCAATTTGGACTTTTTTTTCTCAGAATTGCAAATTAATACACAGCAATTCTGAGTTATATGTCACAGTTCTAAGAAAAAAGTCAGAATTGCACATTTGTTAAAAAAAAAAAAAA
>NW_015763497.1:0-632 GCF_001515625.1 Sinocyclocheilus rhinocerous
CACACACACACACACACACACACAGAGACAGACAGCTGGATTATAAGTATGAACACAGGCCAGGAGGAAGTAACGCATCAAGAAAAATCCCTGCATGCCCACACAACACAACTAATTAATAAAAACAAAAAGATAGAGACCAGTGACATGGAAAGAAGAACATAGAAAGAAACAAGTATGGAATTGCATTTCTGTCCCCACAAGAAAAAAAAATGCTTTGGTAAATCATTATTATGACATAAAAAGTCATAACTATGACAAGAAATCATAATTATGAGATAAAGGTCAAAATTACGAGATAAAAATCATTATTATGAGATAAAAAAGTCTTTATGACATTAAAGTTAAAATTATGACATATCAATTTTTTAAACATTATAATTATGATTTATTTGTCAAATAGACATAAAAAGCAAATTTACATAAAAAGTAAAAATTATGATATGAAAAGTCTAAATTTTTAATGTCATAATTATGACTTTGTCAAAATAATAATGTAAAGTCAAAATTATGACATATTCAAGATAAAAAGTCATAATTGCAACATAAAAAAACAAAACTGACATGAAGTCATAATTATGAGATAAAAAGTCAAAATTACAAGATAAAAAGTCATTATAAGTAAAACATTT
>NW_015763498.1:0-632 GCF_001515625.1 Sinocyclocheilus rhinocerous
GCAACGGTTTCATCCAATGTCCAGGTGTGCCACAGTAATGACATCCCTCTTAGGACATTTAGGTTTCTGTCAGTTCTCTGTGTTTACCTTACCTTTCTATGACCTCAGTGCCTCTTAAATGCCCGAGTGTCTTCAAGTGCAACTTTCACGATAACCGGGAACACAGGAGTGGCATCCATGATGGCTGGAGACTCTGGCGTGGCGGGCATCTTGTGAAGGGACTCTGGAGGGGTTCTGGAAAATCCTTCTCAGGAGCAGCTTCTGGAACTACTTCCTCTGGGCCAGGTTCTGAATGATCTGGTGTTACCTAATATCCATACTCCAAAATGATTAAAAACTGCTGGATCTTGAAATGGCTGCAGTATTCTGTCATGAAATGCTCTTGTGGCAATATTGAAGATCCAATCGCAGCTTTATTGTAGTCCCAAAACAGTAATCCACATCAAGGCAAAAAACATGCACAAGGTAATCCACAAACATAGAACCCGCAAACGCAATGTACCATGAGCACAAGGTAACAGAACTCAATACTGCAGAAACAAAAAACACAGACCACAGCCTATAAATACAGGTGAGCTGAGTATCTCAATCACACACAGCTGAGAGTAATGGACCAATAATCAGAGCAAGGG
>NW_015763499.1:0-632 GCF_001515625.1 Sinocyclocheilus rhinocerous
GGACGGGCGCGCTTACGCACTCCGCCGCTTCCGATGGGTGAGGACGGCGAGTGCCCCAAAATCAATCACAGCTTCCTCCGAGACTATGTCACAGAAGGTATGTGCACACACCTGCATGATCCTCCCTCATCACATAGAAGAAGAAGCACATCCCCTTCCCATTGCACACACACACACACACACATACTCAACCGTAATTTGATCCTGTTCACCTCTCTGAAGTCCTGAATATATCCTTGATCTCAGCAGCTGTGCTGTAAAGTCTTTTAATTCAGCTGACTCATCAGACTTTGGTCACCTGGTCCCACCACACACCTGTTATTGGGTTACAGCATGCATTAGTGAGACTGTTTTCATTCAATTATTGGGCACTGTAAGCCTGCCAGAATAAAGCATGAGCAAACATGCATGGGAATAAAATCATGTAGCATGTAGTATGTATTTTGAATTTTTCATCCAAGCAATTGCATATTATTCCTAAAATTGTCTAGCAGTCGTTTGTGTCTTTTGCAGGCCTTACCGTAATCACGTTAGAGAGCAGAATGCTTCATCAGGAGCAAGCCAGGTTGTTTTATTTAGTGGCATCGTCATTGTACTAGCAGAAGCAGGAGCATGACATGCTGTTTATCAAC
>NW_015763500.1:0-632 GCF_001515625.1 Sinocyclocheilus rhinocerous
TCAGCTGTTGATACAGCCGGTGTGTGTGAGAGAGAGAGAGAGAGAAGAGAAGAGAAAAGGAAGAAGCAGAGCGAGACGCTGAAAGGATACGACTATGCTGTGCTGTATCAGAAGAACTAAGCCGGTAAATATCTGTATTCTTCGCACTTTTGCCGCTGTAACCGGATGCTGGAGGCTCTCGCTGTGAGAATGATTGAGCAGCTGTACCTGTCAGTCAGGTGTATTTGAGTCTGATGCTGTTTAATGTGAGTGTAGTAGTGAAGCTGTGTGTGTGTGAGAGGAGTTTCAGGGTGTGGTGTGTGTGTGTGTGTGATGAGGCTCTCTGAGGAGATCCACACACTTATATTAATGTCTCACAGGAATTATAATGATTTCTCTGGAGAGGAATGTTGGATGTGATGAAGCATTGATTGCTCTCGGGGCGGGTCTCCGGTATATAACGGCTTTACCGACTTATAAAGTGAACGGGAGGTTTGATGTTTAATGTCGTAAAGGCGCTTTGAAAGCAGGCTGAGGAATCACTGTCTTTACTCACGCAAACCGCAGGTGGAGCCGCGCGTGCCGCGTCTCTTTTGTTCTTACGCCCCATTGAGCGCGACGCGACGCGACGCGAGCGTTACTATCAGCGGAGC
>NW_015763501.1:0-632 GCF_001515625.1 Sinocyclocheilus rhinocerous
TTAATCTGAGTTTATGCATCTCAGTTTTTGAGTGAAAAACAAAAAAACAAAAAATAAAACATTATTTGTGGATCATTTTGGCAATGTTCACTTAAAAACTGAGGCTCAGATGAGGCCTACAGTCAATCATGTCCAAAACGAAATACAAAGCCTGTGCTAATTTCAAGAAAACAAGCTGATAAAAGTATTGAATGCAATTTTTGAAATAATATTGTAAGAAATTTATATGCAATTTTCTGTAGGCCGGTCATTTTTGACTGGGAACACCACAAGTGTAACAAGGTGTGAAAAAATCCCCAAAATAGTACAAAAATCATTAAAAAATTTACAAAAATAAATAAATGAAATTAGATTAAAATTAAATAAAAAATAATAAAACATAAAAGGGGGAAGTTGTTATACCCTGTGTGAGCAAATCTATTTATGGATCTTTGTTAATGTTAGTTAACAGAAAAACACCTGTTCATTGTTAGTTCATGTTAGCTTAGATTCATTAAATAATATTAACAGATGCAAGTTGTGATTTAGTTAGGTTACACTTTAGTTTAGGGACCAATTCTCACTTTTCACCAATTATCAACTATGATTTTTGCCTCAGTAAACCCCTAATTTGCTGCTTATTAATAGTTAGT
>NW_015763502.1:0-631 GCF_001515625.1 Sinocyclocheilus rhinocerous
CTGTGGGCCTAACAAACCGTCTGCCCCTTTCATTTAGACTCCTCTTGCAGAGAGAGACAGAGAGAGAGGCATATAGAGTAAAAAAGAAAGGCCGGCAGTGCCTACGCTTTAGCATCTCATAAAAGAAACGGTAGCGCACAGTGTGTCAATGCAGTGAGCCGTCTCCCACAGCAGTTCTGGATGGGGACTGTCAGTGAGATATGAGTCTCATCAGTGGCCTCGGCGTCTTTTTAAGTGCTTGCGTGTTATAGCGTCTTCTCCTGAAGTGGAATCCCTTCTTCTTTGGCACATAATTCCTCTTCAGCCTTTAAACACAGCTGGGCGTTTGCCTAGAGTCTACTTTTCAGCTTCTTATTTAATGTGGATAATTGTGTTTTTTTAAGGGACAGTTCAGCCGAAAATTAACATTCTGTCTTTATTTACATGTCTCATATTAATCCAAAGCCATATGCTGATATTTTTTATGAATATATTTATATATATATATATATATGTATGTTTATATTTTATGCTTTTTTTTCAATCAAAAATATTAAGCAGCACAACTGTTTTTAGCATTGATGATAAGAAATGTTTCTTGAGCAGAAAATCAGCATATGATTTCTGAAGGATCATGTGACACTGAAGACTG
>NW_015763503.1:0-632 GCF_001515625.1 Sinocyclocheilus rhinocerous
GTCATTCCACAGTCATGCTAATGGCTCTAATCTGACAGTGGGCTCTGGCAGTCGGCTCTTTACTACTTGCCTTTTCCTGACGTCCCCTCCCCCCTCCACCTCCAGCCCTTCACATTCCTGTCCCCCGTGTCATCCACAAGGAACGAGCGGTATTACATGCCTGTTTGTTCCCTTTGTCAAACAGCCTTCCCAGCTATTAGGGCTTGAGTTAGGAGGGGCAGTGGTTGGGAGTTAAAGACGGAGAAAAGAGGGTGTTGTGAGGGGGAGGATGGCGGGTTTCTGCCTGAGACCACTAAGCTCAAGCGCTGGCCCACATTCACTCTACCCCTGCTGATCACTAGCCATTGTTTCTGATCAGTCAGGAATTTGCTCATGCAAATCCCTCTTTGATGGAAAAAAGAGGAAGACAGTTCAATATGTAAGCTAGGGTCTGGCGGTTGAAGGCAGGGCAAACTGCAGACCGTTGAGTTTGATCCATTGAAAATGACAGCAGAGATTTTTCATAGACCCACTTTGGCCATAGGGTAATGAACCTACAGATTTTTAGCAACCTAGGTCAGCAGTAGACACCCGCAGATTACATTTACATATTTACATTTAGACATTTAGCAGATGCTTTTATCCAAAGCGAC
>NW_015763504.1:0-633 GCF_001515625.1 Sinocyclocheilus rhinocerous
ATGAGTTATATGTGCATTGATCAGTTTTAAAATGTGATTAAATTACTACATTTAATCTGGTCATCATATAAAGCTATTGTGTCTCTTCGGAAGACTTGTGTTAAACTACTCAGTTTATACGGATTACTTTTACGATCACTTTATGAACTTTTTGAAGTGTTAATGTATTGGGTGAATGGACTTTCAAAGGAGGGACAAAAATCTATCAGGTTTCATTAAAATATTATCTTCTTCTTTTGTGTTTTGAGATCAATGAAAGTTTTCTGTGTTTGGATTGACATGATGGTGAGTAATTGATGACTGAATTAGCATTTTTTGGGTGCACTATCCCTGTAGTAAGTAGATTTATTGAACATTGGTATCTTATATGTCATACTTTAATATATAAGACAGCTCTCATATTTCACTCTCCATTTTTCATATTTGACCTGATGCATTGGAGCACCACTGGTGAACAGATTGGGTTAATTATGACAAACCTGGTGCAACATAAAAACCAGTGTTGGGGAGTAACTAGTTACATGTAACGGAATTACGGGTCCCACTTTATATTAGGTGGCCTTAACTACTCTGTACTTAAAATTAATCAATTGATACAATGCACTTATTGTGTACATACATGTTTTTACATTG
>NW_015763505.1:0-631 GCF_001515625.1 Sinocyclocheilus rhinocerous
GTTGTTATTAACAGTCAACTGAAGACAAATCTACTTTGCACTGTGTTTCAAACTTTTCTGATTGGTCACATTTGCTGTGTACCAGAAAACAGCTTTTTATTTAATTATTTTTTGGAATTCTAGTATGATTTGTATATTTTTCTTCATTGTAGGATCTCGCTGCCCGTTTAGATGATCTGAGTGGAGTGTATCTTCAGTTTGAGGAGGGGCTGGAGGCCACAGCACTGTTTGTTTCTGCTGCGTATGCCCTGTCCGATCATGTGGACATGGAGCCCCCCCTGAAAGAGGTTCACAGTTTAGCCCACTCAAAATAAAGCTGTAACTATGTACAGCAAATACTTTCTGTAAGTGTTTGAAGTGCTGTCTCAAGATAAATGGCTCCTCCACTTGTCCATCACAGGATCAGGTAATCCAGCTAGTGAACTCCATCTTCAGTAAGAAGTCTTGGGACTCTCTGTCAGAGGCATTCAGTGTGGCTAGTGCAGCTGAATCACTTTCCAACAATCGCTTCCATGTGCCCGTCATTGTCAGTGCCCAGGGCCCTGCTGCTATATCCCACAGCCAGCCCTTCCTCCGGGTAGGCCTCAGTTTTGAGTGTGTACTCTATCTATCTATCTATCTATCTATCTAT
>NW_015763506.1:0-633 GCF_001515625.1 Sinocyclocheilus rhinocerous
AAAGTACAAATTTCACATTGATAATTTAAGTAACTGATGTGAAAGATGAAGAACAACATGTACGCATATACACAAACTATTCACTGAAGGTGTAGAGAATGGCACAAGATGAATTTGAGGTAGACAAGAGTACTAACTTTGATCTGGTTGAATGTTCCAAGGCTGTAGTCCCATGCAGGCACCATATGAGGCAACAGACTGTCCAGGAGTGTGATGAACCTACAGACGCAAAAAAAACTATGAGAGCTGCCAAAAGCTCATATATATACGACTTAAGTCACATATTGCTGGGCATTACCTCTGAATGACCAATGCGCGGCGATAGAGGACATCAGGGGGTGTGCCCTCCAACCTCGGGTAGCGCACTAAGTTGGGAGACTGGAATACGTCTGCATTCAGGCCCAAGTCACGCTCGCAGGACGATTTGATCTTTAGACTCCTGATCCGTACATCGATTCCCTCATCTACAGCAAAATATAATTACAGAAAATAAACATAAATCAAGATGACTGGTCAGGAGTCTGGCTTTCTCTTTCAGATGACAGCGCACGAATCTTACCTCTGCATTCCTCAATCCTTATCTCTATGACAGGCAAATGTGATGTCATGTCCTCCAGAACACAAACCTCTCCA
>NW_015763507.1:0-633 GCF_001515625.1 Sinocyclocheilus rhinocerous
CAAGGTAAATACAGTTTTCCATTCTATGGCACCTTTAATTTCTTTTTGTATCCTATAACTCCAACCAGATAGTAATAGTTCATAGTAATGGGGGTGAGTTATGTCTCTTATAAGCGCTTTCATGTAAACTGCCATATACTGTATATTGAATTTTGCTTGGATCCCACAATTTTACCTGACATCATTATAATCCTATTTATTTTTACTTAATTTGCAGATGTTTTTTGTCCAAACCAAGTCATTATGTTATAGGCCTACCATAAAATACTCTCAACTATGTAAACTCTTTGCAAAACACACAGGTTAAAAGAAAGACTTAATTTACAATCATTATAGTTCCCACGTACCTAAAAGTCTTCTCAATTTTCCCAGGCTGATCTCATAACATAATTCCAGGTGCTCTGAGCTCTTAATATCAGTGCTTTAGTCCTTCCAACATTTATCGGTAATGAACTTGCTTCACACAATCTTACTAATTTCAATACCTGCTCTCCATACTCATGATCGACACAATCTTTCCTCAAATGTGCAACCAGTGCCATTTCACACAATACACAGACTCGCTTTGGTAGGACATTTTTGATCCAGTTAACAGTTACTCCAATTTGCTCCTAAATCCCCCCCCCCCAAAAA
>NW_015763508.1:0-633 GCF_001515625.1 Sinocyclocheilus rhinocerous
TTTTTTTTTTCAGTGTAAGTTCATGGTTTTTTTTTTTTTGAAAAATCACTTGGACTTTCGAGATCTTTTTGAGTATCTCAGTTGTTTCTCTTAAACAGCCATATGACTGAATGGAGAGCAGACAAAGACTTCTTCACTGTCTCACACGTGTCTTCTCTAGCATTTCAGAAGAGATCTCAAACTGTGCTCAGATTTGTCTGAGATCACAATATGAGCTCAAACATCTCTCATTAAAGCGCTTCCACTTTTTCAGTATTTCACGTTTAAATCAATGTGTTACATGTCACTTCTTTGTATTTAATTAAGAAAATTCTACCAAAGGATTTTCTCCAAAGCATTTTTTAAACAGACATTTAAGACAACATTGATATTTTATATGAAACATAATTAAGTCTCCTGAGTATGGAAGCTCACATCTTAAAATTCGGACTTTTCTTTCTTCTGAAGTCAGAAACGCAAGATGTAAACTCAGAATTGACTAAAAATAAATTCAGAGAAAAGAGTCAAAATTGTGAGATGTAAACTCTGATGAATTAACAGATTTCCTCATAGAATTAACTCAGAATGGTGAGATATATAAACTCACAATTATGAGAAAAAAGTCAGAATTACGAGATATAATCAGAGAATTAT
>NW_015763509.1:0-632 GCF_001515625.1 Sinocyclocheilus rhinocerous
CTGAAAATTCAGCTTTGCATCACAGGAATAAATCATATTTTAAAACAAACAAATACATAAATAACTTAAATAGTAATTTAGTTAATTTAAATAGTAATAATATTTCACAATATTACTGTTTTCAAAAACTTTTGGCTACCAGTGTATATTCAAGTAATAAAATTGAAATATATTTTCAATATATTTTTAAAAGAGGAAATTCTACTAATATTTGAGGAAAATAATTGTATACATATACTGTATGTACAATACATTGGACTTGTACAGAAAAAGAAATCATTTGTGCATAAAACATGTATATATAATTTATATATTAATACTTACTTTATAATTATATTATACTTATCTCTCATTTTTGTTGACTGTTTGCAAAATCCTCATAAACTTCTTTGCATTTCTTTAAAGGGTGATGATTGCTGCATTCATTATCCTTGCCTTGATTGCCTTCACAAACTATTTGCTGATAATCTTCTCCTGTCATGGACTCAACAATATGGAGCCTGGTTAAACAAATATCACAAAGTAGACCTCTGGTGCATACGGATATTGGTGAGAGTCCATTACAATTTTACTTAATAGCATCTCAAACCATTTGAAAAACATTATGCATTTTTAATTTAGCATCTTTAATC
>NW_015763510.1:0-633 GCF_001515625.1 Sinocyclocheilus rhinocerous
GAAAGAGTAATACAAATGTACAAACTGATCATTCTCAAAAAGACAAATCAAATTTCTCACAAACTGTGGGACAGACGAGGACTAAACTCGATCACATTTCTGCTTCAGTATTCACACTGTGAGTGTTTTGTGTGTTCAGAGATCTTGTTTGTTGTGCTACAGAAGCCCCTGTCGCTTCAGATCCTCATAAGTCTTCTTGTTGACCACGTTTCCGCTGGAGTCTTCATATTCCTCCTGCAAGATAACATGTATAGATATTTTCTTTCTTTCTGAACTCATAAACATCCAGTCTGAAGGTTTTTCCCGCTTGAAAACCTGACTAATCACTAATCTCTCTCCAACAAGGAACAAATCAAGCAGCCGAAGCAGAGTTTGAACAGCTGATTAACGCTGGTTAAACCAGATGCTTCAGTCAGAGCAGAGCTGTACAGCTGAATGTGACTTCACTCAGCGTAATGTCAGACTATTGAATGTGTTTGAGAAGAACTCACCTCTGTGTCTGGCTGCCAGCGCTCTAATGCTTTCTGTGACTTCAGCTTTGACCAGACTATTCCAGAGAAAAGAGAAACATGCATTTTAAGCACACGAACAGATACCATTAGGGCCATTTTCCAGAACGGGACCCTTTTGTGT
>NW_015763511.1:0-633 GCF_001515625.1 Sinocyclocheilus rhinocerous
TTAATTACTTGGTTGATCTAGATGATAAATGAGAAAATTCATTAACAAATCAGATTTATTCACCGGTCGGAGTTCAACTCACTGATTCAGTGATCTGTTTGCAGCAGTTGCTGAGTTAACTGCTCACTGGGGGAGACTGGCAGTGAGTAATGATGAATAATTACTACTAATAATAATGACTAATATTTGCTTAAAGCTATCGTATGACATTAGAAGACTAGGAGGAATACATAGAGCACACAATAGGCCTGGACTACTTGTATTCTTTTTTTGTGTTGTGGTTTTGAATTTTATGTTTACAATGTTGCACACCTTGTCCTGATGATATGGATATATACTGAAACCTATAGCCTACTTATACTGCTATATCAGCTTCGCACAAAAGCAGTTTTAAAGATGCCATTGTTGAAGTGCTGTTTGCCATAAAGTACAGTACATAAAACACAGTATTCAGTACATAAAATACGGTATTCAGCTGGCCTTGTGATCGCAAGGTGTTGGCCCCCACAATAAATTAAAGAGCTCTTATAAGGTTTCTGAAATTACTGCATTTTTATCTCGTCAGTGGACATGATTTTAAAGCTAAAGTGTAAAAAAGTAAATGTATAAATCATTATTATAATTTTATAAGGC
>NW_015763512.1:0-633 GCF_001515625.1 Sinocyclocheilus rhinocerous
AATAACATCAGGCTGAAAGTACTAAAATATTTGAAATCTACATGCAATAAACCTACATAATATTATTTATTATATATTTTTTTTTACAAATACATATTTTTTTAGTCATTAATATCAATACGTTTTTAGGGTTCTTCTGTTTGACCCCAACAAAACGTCTGTACAAAAAAGGTAATAAATAAATATATATACTGAAATAAATATATTGAAATTGCCTATAGTAATGACGATCAAAAATAACTTGACTGATTTATAATATATGAAAAATCTTGTATTAAATTGGAAAATACAAAACAGAAGCACTTTCATCACTCCTGTGTGTAGCCTATGTGTGCGCTTTATAATATAGGCCTATAAAATATAAAGTTTTATTTGAACACGTTTTTGGTGCTAAAACATGCGTCTAAAACGTAAACGTATGTCTCTCTTGTTTGTTTTGGCGCAAATCGCCTCCACACAGTATCACAATAAACTGATGACGTAAAGGATGACAAATCTCAAGTTTGCAAATGCACGAGGGCACTCATTCACTCACAGCTGCGCGTGGGACCAGAGCATACACACGCGCGCTCGTCTGCATCATTAAACAGCGCATGCAGCGCTCCATCTTATTTCAATGGGCTGCGGTGGGAG
>NW_015763513.1:0-633 GCF_001515625.1 Sinocyclocheilus rhinocerous
AATCTTTTAAGTGTGACAAATATGCAAAACATTTAAAAAACAGGACGGGGGCAAAAACTTTTCTCAGCACTGTATATAAAGAAGTAAATTGTAATGGCACTCAATATTCCTCATTCTCTCACCTGAAATTGTCATTCAATCTGTATTCTGTATCTATCTATTTTTCCCCCCGTGCAGCTGGAGGAGAAAGCGATGTTGCTCGAGGCCCAATTGGAGAAACAGCTCCAGTCAGTGTCCACTGACAGCCAGAGTCAGTCTGAAGAGATAACACACGTGAGCGCACACTCCTGCTAAAGGCTTATTCACTAAAACACAATATGAGATACAAAAGCAAAACAAAGCCATATTAGTCAGTCATTCAGTGCATTTTATTTGATTTATTTTTTATAATGGTTTTGTCTGTGTGAAGAGGTTGTTTTAACATCTGACGTGGTTGTGAAAAGATCTTGAGATCTAGTCCTGCTCTGCCACTTAACAGTTCATTTTGTTTGTTTTCAGTTGAAGCAAGTTTTAGCAGAATCAGAAAGACAGCTGAGTGCGGCCCAGAAGGAGATACAGACGCAGAGGGAGGAGCTTTCACAGGTTGGTTTCTCTTGAAGTCCGAAGCATTTGCTACAGGTTTACACCTACTAT
>NW_015763514.1:0-633 GCF_001515625.1 Sinocyclocheilus rhinocerous
AATCGACCAATCGTGGCGTGCGAGAAGGCGGGATCTACAGAGAACGGACCTCAAAGCGATAAAGTACGAGGACTGTAGAGAGACCGTCAATTCTGAATGTTGTGTTTGCATCAGATTCTTTAATTTCAAAAGATCAAGGGCAAGTGTTTTCTCATTACATGATTCCTTAAATACAGACAATATCTCCTTGGATGCTGCGGCTTAAGAATCAATGCATATCGTAATTAACGTAAGTGACATTTTACGTTTTTCCTAATGCCTACAGGTTATCTCAAATGATTGTATTAATTTCTTCGGGCTGTGATAGAGCAATTTGCAAGAGACTTTAATTTACTTGCACTGAATTATTTTCTTTCTTCCAGAACTTTAGAAAATGTTTTCATGACCTCTTCCGTAGGTTATGTGACCGTCTGAAATACATTAATTGGAAAATCTATTATATATGACCCAAAATGGTTTTTCAAGGTCAAACTATCAGCCGACTGTGTTGATCACCAGGTGAAGATCAGGTGGAGACATAACCCTATCCATAATATTTCTTTCTCCAGTGATAAACTCATCTTGTATGAATCAGTAGAGAAATATGCACTGATCAAACACTGTTTACAAGCCAAAACAGCTCTAAACAAATAT
>NW_015763515.1:0-633 GCF_001515625.1 Sinocyclocheilus rhinocerous
TATCAACTGCTTCTGAATCTTGAAGGCTTTCCCACACTCCTCACATTTGTGCCTGCGAAGAGACAAAACACACAAAAACAAACAGATAAGAAAGCAGTGTTAAAATGCTCTTCTAAAAAAGGAAGAAACAGAAAAAGGGAAGGTCCCCTTACAAATACAAAGATGACTACACAATGCTCAAATGGGGTACAGACGTTATGAAATTCAGACTCAACTGCGTGTATGCGTGTATATCAGTATGTTTGTTGCCCTCGTCTTCTCTAATGGGAAAAAAAAAATCACCAGTGCACACTGCCTTGACACTCAATTTCATTAAAATCTAATCATTCAGTGATGACCTGGGTAATCACATGAGTGGGGAACTCATGATAATACATAAGCATTCAAAGTATGCAAAGAGAACTAAACAGTTAGAGTATAATAGGGCACATGCAATGCTGGCTAACCTCTTTAAGTCAAAATGAGTCCTCTGGTGGTTCTTGAGAGCCAGTAGGTTGTAGTAGCGTTTTTGGCAGACAAGGCAGCGGAAGACCCCAGTCTTGTGAGATTTCTTATGGTTGAGCAGGGAGCAGGGGTGTCTGTAACTCCTTCCACACTGGTCGCACCTGTGGGGCCGATCATCAGAGTCTGGCA
>NW_015763516.1:0-632 GCF_001515625.1 Sinocyclocheilus rhinocerous
TGGACTCTCATTCTGACGGCACCCATTCACTGCAGAGGATCTTAATTTCTCTAAATCCTTTCTAATGAAGAAACAAACTCATGTACATTTTGAATAGCATGATGGTAAATGAATTTTCAGCAATCTTTCATTCTTAAACTATTCCTTTAATTGCCACTCCACGTTTCTGTCAATAAACTATTTTTAAATGAGCAGCTATCTCATTCTAGCAGAAATATCTTGGGGAATATTCAGTTATTGTTTTACAATGAGGGTTCTTGAAGTTAAAAATACTGAGAACCACTGCTCTAAACAAAGCATTTGTGTTTCCAGCTGTCGCACAGATTTTTACAAAGCTCATCCAGTTGCCTCTGGGCTGTTCACATCCACAGAGAGCTCAATAATTACAAAATAATATGGGACATAATGCCATACTCTTGTAGACAGCAATGCTCTTGATTAAAAGCACAATACAGAAAACTATATATATGAATAAATCACTCTATCAATTAGTGCAAAGTCAACATGTATCATGTTTATGCATGACTCCTGAATGGCACTTGTAACGAAAAGGACAGGTCCACAGAATCAGTGTGTGTGGCTGCATATTGCTCATGTTCATGATTGTGTTGGAGGTTTTCAGTCACAAGATC
>NW_015763517.1:0-633 GCF_001515625.1 Sinocyclocheilus rhinocerous
AAAAAATCTTTAAAAACAAAAGAAAGAAAATGCAAAATTAGTACAAAAATGATCTGTACTAAACCAATGTTTCATACTTATTGATAGAATACCAAAACATGTTGATGCTAAGTGAAAATAAATAGTACAATAACAAATAGCACCACAGAATTACAGAGGAACCATAAATAAATTAAGTTGACTTAATTACCCCCAAATTTTTAATGGCAGTGTATAACGGTTTCTACAAAATTACTAAACAACACAAATGTTTTCAACAAAATAACAACAAATTAGCAGCAAATCCACATAATAGAATGATTTCTGAAGGGTTAACTGACACTCAAGACTAGTGAAGATTCAACTTTGCTATCACAATTTCATTTTAAAATGCATTCAGATACAAAACCCTCCATTTAAATTGTAGTAATATTGCTACACTATATAATATTTGCACTATATTTTTGATCAAATAAATGCAGCCTTGGTGAGCAGCAGATACTTCTTTCAAAAACATAAAAAAAAGTTTTAATTACTCAAAACTTTTGACCACTAGAGTGGAATGATTATTACAACCTTATAGTTATTGTGAAGGGTGCTCATAGTTCCTATTTTAGAGAAAGGCTGTAAATCTTACCTGGAAGGTGACGGGCT
>NW_015763518.1:0-632 GCF_001515625.1 Sinocyclocheilus rhinocerous
ACAAAAAATTATGTTCTTTTTAGCAACATCATATGACCCCTTTAACAATCATGCAATGTTTCATGGAGATCGAACCATAGGTGGCTTTATAACAATAAAAAGTCTTTAAAAACACAATATTTCAATTGTAAATGACCTTAAATTGTAAAATAAAGGTCATATATTCACACATACACGAGATCTTCATATCATATGATAGATCTCCTCATACTGAACAACTTTGCCTCTGGGACCAATGATTTCAATCAAACTGTTCAATAAATATTTGAGATTATTAAAAAAAAAATACTTTTGTGAACTAGTCCTAGGTTTTAAACTCAAAACCAATAAAATCACTGCAGTACAATTCTTTAGACTCTCTAGGTCAATATTTACCAAAAAAAATGTGAACATTTGCATTTGGACTGTTATAACAGGGCCATTTCATAATAGTGTCTTGATCTAGTGTACCCAAAAGCCTATAAATCTTAAAAGAAAACTTAAAATATCACAAAACTATGTAAACTCATGCATTATATGATTCTGAACAATCATGCAACATTTTATGGAGATTGGACAGAAACTGACACTGTAATAGTTATGAAGGGTAAAAACACTACATATCTATGCTGCATTCCCTGAAAGTGCAAATA
>NW_015763519.1:0-633 GCF_001515625.1 Sinocyclocheilus rhinocerous
AAGTTCATCGTTCAGCAGCTATTACTTCAGTGTCACAGTATTTTTGTGGAAAACACATATTTTTTTCTTCAGGATTCTTTGAGCAATAGAAAGTTAAAAGGAACAGCATTTATTTGAAATGTCATTTGAAATTTTGTGTAACAATATGAACATTTTTATCCTCCCGTTTGATCAGAGAAATGCATCCTTGCTAATTTCTTTCAAAAACATATACATGCACATATAAAATCAGGTCATATTACGTAAATAGCAAACATTTTTTTGATTCGTTTTTTTTTCTCATTTGATTAAGTTGATGACTGGCACTTGCTTTGTACTAATATTAATAGTAATGCAGATACTTGGTGTATTTGTGTGATGTGCAGTGTGTTGCACCAATTAAAGAGAGTGCATTGCACAGGCAGATGTCACGAATGCCAATAATCAACAAAAGATAAAGGTTGCAACTGACAAGGTGGGGTTGTAGCAAAGAGAGTAACTAAAAATAGTAACAAACATGTTTCATATAGCTAGCTATATGTCTTACAGTGGATGGTCCCAATGGTCCAACAACAAAAGATTTATTTGCTTTTCAATAAGGTCAGCAGAGGGAGTGGGAAAACAAATTACCAGACCTGTATTTATTGCTAGCCA
>NW_015763520.1:0-633 GCF_001515625.1 Sinocyclocheilus rhinocerous
TCTTTTTTTTTTTTTTTGGTGTAAAGAAATTTTACAAAAGAAAATTGTTTTTTTACAATTGCTATGCATTCAACAATGCAATCACATTTACTCACCACATCCTCGAGTTGGACCTGGATCTGCCGATGAACCTCTGCCATCTGGAACAACGTATCACCTGAATCAATATGAATTATGAGAAGACGTGTCAAACACATTCCACACAAACCATGAGAACTGCATCACAATTCACAGATGTGTTATCAAACATACTTTCATACACGACCCGGTAATGACATCTCACTCACATAAAGGTCACGATAGGGTCACATTAAAGTTCGATCTATAATGCAACAACTGCATAGTAATTTTTGGAAATGCATGTTCATGCACTTGCATAAACTGCAGACTGTGATGTACAGTATGTGCAATTATTTGTCTAAACAAAATCGAAAAGAGCAATTTCTTCCTTCAGAGGATGTGATATGCATGACATTGTCTGTCCATTCTTGCGTTTCATTGAGGGTGAATTTGTGGCGTGTTTTGTTGTGGGTTCCAGTGGGCCGAGCCGTGGATGTTGGCCTTCTTGATCCCCTACTGAGCAACAGTGTGTGTGTGCGGCTTGGCATCTCTCCCTCCCTCTCGTCCACCCCC
>NW_015763521.1:0-633 GCF_001515625.1 Sinocyclocheilus rhinocerous
ACCAGGACAGGCCCAGAGTCAGTGATTAATGACTGGAATTCCACTGTGGGAGATAGTGAGGGAACACTGTGATTATCCTGCCTGTAGGGCCCTGGGTTTACACACAATCTCTGACCCGGAACCAGTATGAATCTCCTGACCTTCACCACTCTCACACATAAACACACACAAACACAAGGATAAGTCTAAATCTGCCCGAGAGGTAGGCGGACACCCTGGCCGGAGTTAATGGTGTTTTTTTCCAGGTGAGTAAGTTGGCGTTTCCGGCTGAGGAGAGATGGGGAATTAAGATGTTACGCTAAATGAAGAGCAGCTCTGCTAACTGTCTCCTTCACTGCCCACACGTGAGGCGATCTGTTTAAACACAAACTCACAAGCGCACACAGATCAATACAGTCAGCGAGAGAGACAAAGGGAGAGTGAGAAACTGGGAGAGAGAGGTAAGGAATGAAAAAGATAGAAAAAAAGACAAAGAAAAATAAAATAGCAAATGCATGGAATAATGAACAGATGTAAAGATTAACACACAAAATAAATAAGAGAAAGAACTGACAATCCAATCAAAAAACCATCCAACCAACAAAGGAATGAAACAAATAATGAAAAAGAACAAAAGAAAGAATGAATTGCATC
>NW_015763522.1:0-633 GCF_001515625.1 Sinocyclocheilus rhinocerous
ATCTAAAACCCTTCCCAGCCTCCATGACTACTCACTCCACTATGACGCATCAGGCACTGGCAGCAGCCATGACGGACTTGGCAGGTGTTGGGGACATGGATGGCGTGCCTGAAAGACAAGAGAGAGGAAAAAGAGAGAAAAGAGACATTCTTTGGCACAGACAAACCAAATTAATCTCTGTACTGTCCATACTGCGTATCAGAAACACAAGGCGATTCTTACTGTAGACTGGCCATCATATTTTCAGGATATTTCAGAGTCAGCTAATGATGACACTGAAACAGTCATTTTTGAAAAGAGCCAATAGCGAATGGCAAAAAGGCAAAAATATGTTTTGACTGAGTGAGGAATCTTGACTCATTTTGAACTCCGTCAACAGAACTCATATGGGGGACTATCAGTTAACTCATCTATTATCACTGAGTAGAGCTATAAAAATCATACTAATTTTGTATACATTTGCAGAAGACCCCATCTCTACATGACAATATTCTGCATTTGCGATATTCAGACTCTTTGTAACATGAAAACATTCAGGAAAAGCCCATAAAGTTTGGGCCATAGGCACGGGAAGTGGGGGTGCTGCAGCCTTGTTGACAGAGGCTATTTACACTAACTCCACCCACCAACGTG
>NW_015763523.1:0-633 GCF_001515625.1 Sinocyclocheilus rhinocerous
AGGGTGGCTGGGAGGAATATCTTTCTCTCGTCTTGCTGTATGCCTCCATAAACCTTATAGCTGTCTTATCTAACAGCATTTCCCTGGGTGTGCACTGCAGTTCTTTCCTGCCTCCACCGGCATCAGGCACAATCTATTCGTCCCTGTTTGACTGGCAGGTGTTGGCTCGTAACTTCGAATGTTCCTCTTGCTCATTGTGAGGTAATGACTTCTGATTGTGGTGGATGGAAGTCAGCGTTTAAGCTAAATAATCTAGGCTAATGACTGCGCTCTTCAATTATTTATCAGACTCAACACGCTCGCTCTGCACAGTATATATAGACATCCTGCTGGCTGGTTGGCGGGCTGGCCTGATGGCCTAGTGACTGACTGGCAGCCGTGCTGACTGGCCTATTTACCAGGATTCGCTGAGTCACGCTGCCCATGGGGTGGAGGGGCTCTCTAGAGCTGTTCCCAGATCTGCAGGGAGGCACTTACACTGATTCTAATGTGTATTGATGTACATTTGTGTTTCACAGAGTCAACATTTTTCTGAGTATGCTTTAAAGACCCCAATTAATGGTTCAGCGAGTGCAGTTTTCTTTCCGTTGATGTATTTCCTATGAAATCTATCCATCCATCCATCCATCCATC
>NW_015763524.1:0-633 GCF_001515625.1 Sinocyclocheilus rhinocerous
TGCTATGAAGCACTGTCAAGAGCATGCCAAACCAACAGGTGGTGACATAATCTCAACCGTAAAGCCATGTTGGCCAATCAGAAGCCTTAAAAAGTTATTTTTAATTATAAATATAAGCCTTTCACCTTGTGTTGTGTGCTGTGCTCCGTCTCTCGCTCTCAGGTTAATTACCCCCAGCTGCCACTCGTTGTGAGCATGTTTGAGGTATAAATGTAGCCTTCAGAAGCTGCTATGCTGAGGAACACTTCTCTCCAGCTCTTGACTGAAAGGTCTTGTGTTTGCTCCTGCTAGTAGTTCTGTTGTATATAGGAACTGATTCTCATTGCCAATTGTGTGTGCTGCTTAATAGTTAATCCATGTGTGGGTAACTATAAAGGTATTGCGACAATCATTCCTAACTGTTGGCTGTGTGTTAACTAGCTTGTCTAACTTGTGTAACTAAAAAGGTATTGTGACAATCATTCCTAACAACTTTCTGTGTGTTGTTAACCAGCTTGCCTAGCTTGTGTGGGTAACTAAAAGGTGTATATTCTTTAACTTAAAAATTAACTTGCACAGTGTTTCAAGTAACTACTTCAAAGAGAGTGAGTGCCTTGTTTATTTTTGTATGACTTTTCTCTTGGTTATTGGTAA
>NW_015763525.1:0-633 GCF_001515625.1 Sinocyclocheilus rhinocerous
GGCTCTCAGTCTTTTTTTAATCCATCTTCCCCTTCGATCAAAGCCTTCGTCCTTAAATATAGCCCCTGTCTCCGCAAGTGTCTACAGAGATGTATAATTGGATCTCTTTTGATTTTATTCTTGAAGCCAGAGGATGTGGTGGAGAATGTGGCATTAAAGTGAGGAACGCATCAACCTTGTTCACTATAAAGTGGTTAATTAATTAAGTGTCATAAATTTGCATGTGCTGTCTTTGTTGTTTTAGCACCCAATTCTGATGAGTCTCATACCTGTATCACATTTAAATAAATGATCCTTTTTCATTAACACTTTTAGCGTAATGTTGATTAGCACAAGATTTTAATTTTGACTTGTCTCTCCTTTTCTTTAAGCACAAATCTGGGTCACTGTTTCAATAGAATAGCCATAAGACATAAACAATATGTGTGTTAATTTTCATGTGAAACAAAAAATCACTTTCTAACCTTTCCTGTGAATAATTTTATTTCATTGTACAATTTTGTTGCCATGACAACCCTAAAATTGATCACAAAAATGACAAGAACTTGTAACAGACAAGAATTTGTTTAATGTATTTTTATTAAATTACAAGTTTTTTTTTTTTTTTGGCTTTTAAATCCTCCAAAAAATAGG
>NW_015763526.1:0-633 GCF_001515625.1 Sinocyclocheilus rhinocerous
ACTGAGAAAAGATCCGTCTTTCATAACTAACCATTCAAATCACTTTAAAGATTTCAGTTGTCATTTTCATCAAATTTTTTTTAAACTTATTTTAATAAATTAATATAGATTTGTTCAAACCGTCACTTTACACAACCTCATAGTGTTTATATAAAATAAAGGTTTAAAATTATTTTCTTGCTTAGTATATCTGTCTTGTTTTCCAGGTCAAATAACTAAATATTCTTAAATCAAGACACATTTACTGGAAAAGCAGAATGATTTACATGTTTTCAACAAAAATGATCAAAATGAAGTGAGTTTTAACTTAAAACAAAAAAAATATATCAGAACGAAGAATGTTAAGATATTTGACTAAAATCAAAACTAGTTTAGAAAATTATTCTTGTAGTGTGTTAATAAAACTTTGATGTGTTGAATGTTCTTGTCAGAGTTCAGCACATTAGTGAAAGCCATTCCCTGTGTGTGTGTGTGTGTGTGTGTCCTGAGGATCATTACAGTTCATTTCATTTGCCAGCATGAGAACTGAGAGGAGTCTGTCACACACACACACACTGATCCATTCAGCTGCACTAATAGCGTCTGAATTAACCCTTCTACCAAACACAATCCAGAGCAGAAGCGGCTGATAGA
>NW_015763527.1:0-633 GCF_001515625.1 Sinocyclocheilus rhinocerous
ATGATTATAATCTTAAATCAAGTGATGAAGGATTCTGAAAGTCTGGCAGTAATCAGTGTTGAGCTCTACTGTAATATTAACCGTCTGCTTTACATGTTTCAGAATGATTAACAGTTGAAAACATTAGAAGTTTAGAAAAGCAATCAAATGTAATCAGTTACATTACTTTAATGAAATAAATGACACGTTACATTTTAAATGGGGTAATTTGTAACCGATTACATCCAAAGTAAGCTTCCCAACACAAACATTATGGGAACGTTATGAAACAAGTTGTAACATTTTTAAAACGTTAGATGGACGTCCAACTAGAATCTTTCAGAAATAAAATGCTCGTTGAACAATGTATAAATGCTAATGTTTTGAGAACGTTATTAAAGACCAGATAACTGAATGAATGTTCTGTTAGTGTTGCTGGTAAAGCTTTGGGAGAACATCAGCCCGAGTTCTGAGCAGGTTCTGTGTTAGCTGCGGATCATAGCCTTGACTGTGTGTGACGGGTCGCATCCATCCGCAGGCTGTTTCTGCCCAGATCCAGGACACTGGAGTATCTGTCTCATCTGGGCCGGACGGTTTTGGCCAGTTTCCCCGTTCAGGCCACACTGCACTTTTACAACGATGAAGACTCCAGCT
>NW_015763528.1:0-633 GCF_001515625.1 Sinocyclocheilus rhinocerous
TCACTTCATTTAGCCATTTGGAACGTCCTGAAACATCAGCAAACACAGGCACATTTTTCTATAGGCCTAAATAAATAGGAATTACCTTACGTTAATATATATATAAGCCATTACACATCCATGCATCTCATATAAAAGATGTATTATAAATGTAATATATTTGTTACATTTGAAAGCTCTAAACTGAGTGATAAGTGCAGTTTTGTTATGTTAGATGCCAGTTTATGTAATCCATAATCATGATAGTTGCATTGCAACTATTGCACTTCACCTGTGAAAAATACAGTGATAAAAGAATGCATGCATTTCATAATCTTTTCTTTGATTGTATGTATTTTTATTGCATTTATTATAAAACACACAAGACGACTGCAACCAAGATATACCCTTGCTTCTTGTTAAAATGTTAATAAGCATGTTACAAAAATTAATCGTTTGATTATATGATTAAGGCACAGTACAATTTGACATTTAATTACATGACTGTGACCAATTCATCTCAATTAAAAAAATTTTTTTTTCATTTCAACATATTATTTTATAATATACAATATACAAATGTGCAATATATTTTATTTTATTTTATTTGACCTTTTCTGTAACTTTTTGCTCTCTAGTGGTTGAAAAATAAAA
>NW_015763529.1:0-633 GCF_001515625.1 Sinocyclocheilus rhinocerous
ATCATTCATATTATCACAGAAATACTGGGATGAAAGTTTATAGTTAGGATATAAACATTGATGTCTATGGTAGCGATCAAAATAGAGCAAATCACCTTTTGAAAGTAATTGGCTCTTAAAATAAAGTTTGTATCAGTTACATTGTTTTACCACTAGGTGGCGACAAGTAACTTGTAAAAAATGTATGTCATTGAATCGTTCATTCAAGAGAAATGTTCAAAAGCACTGATTAATCTAGTAATTAAACAAGTGAAGTATTTATGAGTGTCATTGAATCTTTCATTCAAACCAATTTTTTTTATAATTTTAATAATAAAAATAGGTTTATTAAATATATTTTAAATATATATTATATATTTACATTTTTAATATTTCATGCAAATTAATTAAACACTTTTAAATAGACTGTAGCAATTAATATTTTGTTACAGCGTCTAGTAAATGACGCATTATTTTGTTAAGTTCAGAATAGTGGAAGAATCGTGATCTCTATTTGAAGAAAAAAAAATTTGTGATTCTCTATTTATCCAAACTCATGCAGCTCTAGTGAGAGAGTCATTGAATCATTCACTCACCCGATTCATTCTAACACAGGGTTTCTTTCAGTAACCAAATAAATGACTGGCTGCATCC
>NW_015763530.1:0-632 GCF_001515625.1 Sinocyclocheilus rhinocerous
ATACACACACACACACACACACACACATACAATTTTTAAAATGTATTTTACTTGCACTTTCTTGGTTATTGTAAAGGAAAATGTCTTCATGTCTTATTGTCTTCATTATTTTTTTTAATCAAAAAGCAACTGGCTCAATCCATCTATTCTGTCACTTTTCAATATTAATCAATAATAATTTAATCAATATTAAACCAAGTCTAGTACAGTTTTGTCCTCTATAAATATCCCGTTTCTGTTGGAAGTACATCAGTTACACAAGTAAAATTCCACACTGACTGTAAACTTTCTCTGTTTCTTTGTTCAGGACGGAATGAGCTGATTGCGCGATACATCAAGCTTCGAACGGGAAAGACACGGACCAGGAAACAGGTAGAGAAATCTGATTCAAATTCTAGAATATTTGGATAATAAAGTACATTAAGTACATCTTTTTTCCTGTAAAAAAATCTAAAACTAAATCTAAACAAAAAAAAAATCTAAATTTAGTTGATACGCAAAATTGTGTAAGACATTACTTGTTGTCAGAGAATATATCCTGATTTATTTTTCGTATTCCATCAGAAAAGTATTGATCTTTTTTTGTTTTTGTTTAAAACAAGAAAAACAGAGAAAATGAATCTTAAGTCAAT
>NW_015763531.1:0-629 GCF_001515625.1 Sinocyclocheilus rhinocerous
GTGTGTGTGTGTGTGTGTGTGTGTGTGTGTTTCAGGAATGACGAAGGTCAAAGTGGGTAAAGAGGATCTGTCATCGGTTGAGTTTGTAGAGAAGAGAAGATCTGCTTTGGAAAGGTATTCGAGTTGAGATGTGGCATTTCTTCATTCATTTATTCACTGGTTTTAGTTTCATTCAGTGTCAGCACTAGAGCTGGGTTTTAAAACATAGATTTCTTGATTTTAATCGCTTCTCATTTTGATGAACCGATACTGATTCTTAAATCCCAAGAATCGATCTGTGCTGTTTTATAAAAGTTAATATGTGAATAAAACTTACTGAAACATTATTTGTAGCTCCACCCATCCAGTAATCACAATAATCTTTGTGCTTTCTTACTTTTGATATGAAACAAAGTCTCAGCTTTCAAATTCTGTCAGTTGTATCACTAAATTCAAGCAATAAATGTGTTTTTGTGGCTCTTTAAAAATGTGTTACTTTCCATAAGAAGTAACTCAGTAATACAATTAGTTACTTTTTTTATGGAGTAACACAATATTGTAACGAATTACTTTTAACACGGGTGCTGACAGATGCTGTAGTGAGACGATCATCTCTTCCTCTTTACTACTAGTTATAGCAGCAAATAAAC
>NW_015763532.1:0-633 GCF_001515625.1 Sinocyclocheilus rhinocerous
CTTCACTTATAGGCTACTTAGTAAAAAGATGCCATTAAACATTTAAAATATGCCATCTTTGTTATTTCTGCATTAATTTGGAGGTTCAATGTGAAATAATGGCAATATAAATATATTAATATGCAATTAATCATGATAAATTACAGAAAGTGTGCGATTACTTAAATTTTTTTTGTTAATTTTTATTAGTTTATTTTGCTGCTGAATATGCATTTCAGTTTAATTTCTAATTTTAATGGGCCCCTGAAAGAGATTGTGATGCGCCGCACCCCCTTGGTGCTAAATTCGATAATCCGGCCCTCAAATGAAGCTAATTGAATAGCCCTGATGTAGAAGCAGTATTAGAGTCAGAAATTAACAGAAAAGAGGGGGAAATGGCTTTAAAATAAATAAAAATGTCTCAAAATTTAACATATGATTAGCATAGCTGTACATGTAATACTGTTATACAACAGTTCAATAAACAAGAAGTTAATAGTAATTAACTTACATTTTAGACACAATATTGATATATGCCAATTAAAATAGTTTAATCCATTGCATGTCCAAGCAACACACAGCTGTGTTTTGTTACTGAATAATACAGCATTTTCAACAAATCACTGATTGAATCAATGAATCAGTGATCAATAA
>NW_015763533.1:0-633 GCF_001515625.1 Sinocyclocheilus rhinocerous
ATATACAAGGTAATCTCCAGAAAGGCATAAAGTTAATGACTAAATGACTTAATTAAATTAAATTCATGTCTATTTGTAGATGCCTCGGAACAGATTAAAATATGACCAGTAATGGACAATCACTCTGTGTAGCTTTACAATACTGACTGTACATCCCAAACATTTCCTGCTACAGTATTAATGTTTTGCTTTAGACATTATTTCTGATCATTTCTTGTACACTCAGAACACTAATACATGTTTGTGGCTTGTTGTATTCCTCATTTGTAAGTTGCTTTGGATAAAAGCATCTGCCAAATTAATAAATGTAAATGATTAAGCAGATGACATCAATGTATCCTAGTCACTCAAGATCTTGTCAGTGAAATAGTCATTTATTTTTGTTATTAAACAGAGACAGACGTCAGTATCTATTTTCTGATGCTGCTGTTTATAAGTGTCCAGTTCTGAAAAACTCTTTCCACAAAAAGATCACACAAGGCGTTTTACTTGTATTAATTTTTTTTAGATTTGATGGCAAAAATAAAGGATTTACCACACTGATCACAGTTAAATGGCTTTTCTCCAGAGTGAATGTGCAGATGATAAAAGCCTCTTTGTCTCATCCAAATAGTTCACTGTTTTCAGCTCATT
>NW_015763534.1:0-631 GCF_001515625.1 Sinocyclocheilus rhinocerous
CCAGTCTTCAGTGTCACATGATCCTTCAGAAATCATTCTGATGTGTTGCATTTTGATGAGTTCTCTGTCTTTTCTGAATAAAGTATTATTATTTTTTTTAATAAAAGTCTTACTGACCCCAAACTTTTGAATGGTGGTGTATTTTAATTCACTGACTTTGATTCTGTTTGTTCTGTTTATTTATTGCTCCATCAGTTTGTGTCTGCAGTCATTGGCTTTGTGGGACTTACTATCAATAGCAATTCATGAATAAAACCAGAAAAGTAACATTTTTCAAGAAAAACTTTGATTTTAGTTTGACAAAGCATGGCCTGAGTTTTTAAAATAGTTCAAGCTTGAAGTTTGCTAGGGTGTTCTGTCTGGTTGCGAGCCATTGTTAGTGTCCTTTTTTCTTATTGCTATGTGTTGGCTAAGAAACAAATAAATAAATAAATAAAAAACCTTTATGAAGCAGCTTTATGAAGATCAGCTGGAGAATAATACGAGACGGGTCAAAGAACACAATTCATCAGCCTTTTCTGCCATCTAGTGGTGAAGAACAGTAACATTCGCGCTCAAATTTAAAGCTAAACGGTCGCTGTATGAAATATTTAGTAAGAATGAATTAATTCCTCAGTAATATAATTAATAA
>NW_015763535.1:0-633 GCF_001515625.1 Sinocyclocheilus rhinocerous
TTTGGACATGGGAGTTACATTCAGATTTTCAGGTTTTCACCTGAGGATAGCACAATTCAAGTTCTACTGTTCTGTGTTCATACTAATAACATGCATGTGTTTGGAGTTCATACTAACACAAATAAATGTCTGTGTTCTTATGTAAACCATTTTAAATGAACTGGCTATAACATTTTATTTTTTACAGGTGTGAAGAGTGATGGAATAGTACTTTCATTCGACTTCATGAACTGAAATGTGTCGCGCATTATGAAATGTATGGTGGATCTGTTTGAGCTCATACTTGAATGTTTCAGCCAGTTATGGTTTTCAGTATTATATAATTATAATTCAATCATAGTAAAACCAAACCCCTGGCTCTAACATAAAGCTCTAACATTTTTATTGCAATATGATCAGTTATGTTATTGTTTACATGTGACTGCTCGTAAATATAGATTTTTTTTATTGTTGTATTACTTTAGAAATCTGGCCAATCACATTTCTCCCAGCCATTGGAACATGTCTGTACTGACAGATTTTGAGGTACAGCTTTTTAACTTCTTTGCTTGTGAACTTTTCATATCTGTAGTGGAGTGTTAAGAAAGAATGCAGTACACAGTTGTCACAAATAACCCACTATGGGTGAATTGA
>NW_015763536.1:0-633 GCF_001515625.1 Sinocyclocheilus rhinocerous
AATTCTCTAGCTCAAACAGTTGCGTGTAAGACTACCAAAGGTCATGGGTTAGATTCCCAGGGAATGCAAGTGATAAAATGTATGCAATACAAGTTGCTTTGGATAAAAAGATATGCTGAAGTCATAAAAGTAAAAAAAAATGAGGTTAAGGGAAGCACTTCAAATGGCTATTGTAATTTGTACAGTAATTTTAGGCATTATGTTGCCATGGAAACAAAGTTGTAAAATTGCATAGAACTTTACACAGAAAAGTAATGGATTTTTTTTTCACACTAAAATCATGACGCATATTGTAAAAGCCACATTGTTAAATGCAATCCAAGTTACTTTGGATGAAAGTGTCTACTGTGTTATAAAAAGCAAAAAATAAGGTTGTGGTCTTTTTATGATTATTTTAGGATTTGAAGCATTACATTGTCATGGAAACTAAGCTGTAAAACTTCACACAGAACACTTTTTCCCCCACACTAAAATCATGCTAACACATATTGTAAAAGCCACAAGATATTTATTTATTTATTTATTTATTATAAGTTGAAAATTAAATGTAATATGTATTATATTATTTTATATGTCTATATTTAAATATATTTAAATATATGAATGTATTTAAATATCATATTAAAATATCTC
>NW_015763537.1:0-633 GCF_001515625.1 Sinocyclocheilus rhinocerous
TTTAGCCTTATAATTTAGGACAATTAGAGGACTGAAATGGCTTTACGCTCTGACCTCCCAAACCACACCCTCCCAGATGAGATCATTAATGACTGTAGTAAGGTGTGTACTTCCTGAGGTCATCTCCACATCCACAGAAAACTTTGTTTATGTATAAGAAATTGTTGAAAGTTCATTTTTTGCGAGACATTCCACACGCCCTCATGTAAATACTGGCACATAAACCGAGCCTGTGTGCTGGGAACATGAGCCATGCCCCCTTCGCATAGGAATGTGGGTAATGTGTAATCAAGGCTACGGCCCACAGCCGGGAAAACTACAGGTTGCAGTCACAGGTCACCTCTGTGTCCCTCCTGCCAGACCCTATTGTTCTGTAGCAGAGAGAAGTGGGCTTGGGAATGAGTTTCCTTGCGGACTGAGACATTTTCACACGCTCCTTGGAAACACTGATTTATGGAAGTTGCTTCTACTTCAATTTGTTATGTATTTTAAGTAGTTTGTGCTGCATCCGCAAATAAAACTTATTTTAAAATGTTTTAGAATTTTAGAATCATTGTCGTTTTTGAGTGAGAACTAATGTTAATTCTGAATAAAACTGATCTCATGAGAAAATATAACGATTTTCTGAGATGA
>NW_015763538.1:0-633 GCF_001515625.1 Sinocyclocheilus rhinocerous
ATTTCCATGCTTGATTGTTCCAAAACACATTATTTTTCACGTTTTACATAATTGCAGCACATCTCTTCCCAGTCTGTCTTAAACACTTGTTAAAACCCCTCCTTCTGAATTTTGAAATGTGCTCTGATTGGTTAGCTGACCCAGTGCATTGTGGTTTTGTGAACCACTTAAAACATGTTCCGGAAATGACGCACCCCTTACCATAACCATGAGTTTCATCTGCTCAGCTGTAAATATTAATGATGGTATAAATTTTGCCATGCCGATTTGAGCATGATTCAGAACCCTGAGAATGTTTACTAATTAGAAAATCATGCATAACCTTTGCAATCACAGATTTTACAGGATGTTTCAGTGTGTGTGTTTTCAAAAAGCATAATAGGACCCCTTTAATCTGTTAATTTTTGCAGTATGTACTGCTATATACTAAATCCTAAAGGCAATAGATTTAGTATTTACGCTGTAAATAATGAATTACTATTCTGTTATCATAAAACAATTATAATTATTTAACTACAAAGTAAATACACAATATGCATGTTGTGATTTACGGCTTATTAATAGTTAGAAAGGTAGTAGTTAAGTTTAGGTATGGGATAGGATTAAGGGCTCTAAAATATGGTCATGCAGAAT
>NW_015763539.1:0-628 GCF_001515625.1 Sinocyclocheilus rhinocerous
ACACACACACACACACACACACACACACACATATATTTTGAAGAATGTGTAACAGTTGTTGGCTCCATTGACTTCTATAGCATTTATTTGCCATACTATGGAAGTCAATGGTGACCAACAACTGTTACCCACATTCTTCAAAATTTCTTCTATCCCTTTAAGGCGGACTTCCATCACTATCCACCATACTGAGCGTCACAATTTCTTCCATTCTTTTCGAGAATATTCAAATATATTGTAGCACAAATGATAAAATTTAGGTCACACAAATGTATAATTTAGAACACTTGAAATGAAGCATACATGATTACAGAATTCGCATGTTACTACTTCTTGTAGCCAACCTTGGAAGACTGGTTTGTTCATGCTGGCCATACGAGGGCAATAATGCTGCCCCGGAAAGCCCTGGATGTGAACCTCCAACGGCACTAGGCGAACAGAGGGCCGGAAATTAAACAGTCCCACCTGAAAGAGACACAGACAGAGATGAATAAGGACGGGGCCACAAAACAGAGCAAGACAAACAGGCCCAGAAAGTGAGAAGATGCAAAGAAAGACAGTAATACAGCGAGCGATGGAGTGCCCAGCTGGCTGTGTGCCTGACAGAGTGGCCCATCTGGGGGTAATT
>NW_015763540.1:0-633 GCF_001515625.1 Sinocyclocheilus rhinocerous
TTTTCTTTTCTTTTCTTTTCTTTTCTTTTCTTCTTTTGTTATTTGAATGCATCTAATGTTTTATTTTGATTTGTTTGATTATTTATTTTGTTTTATATTATTATTTTATTCAGTATTTTATATTGTTTTGTTTTATATTTGTTGTTGATATTATTTTATTTTATGATTTTATTTTATATTGTTTTGTTTTTATTTTATTTTAATTTTTTAATTTTTCTGTGTGTTTATCAGTAGGAAGCTATGCCCTAACCTGTTTTGTTTTTTGTTTTTTGTGTTGTGTTTTGTTTTACTTTCAGCCATTTTTTTTATTTTTTTGTTGTTTTATTTTACTTTTTATGATTATTTTATGTTTTTATATTTTATATTTGTCTCTTTTATATAGTTTTTTAATTTTATTATATATTTATTTTATTTTGTTAATATTTTATTTTATTGTGTGTTTTCATCAGTAGTAAGCTATACCCTAACCATTTTTCTCTTCCTGATCCCATACAGTCGAGAGAACAGTCTGAAGATGAGCTGGAAGAGTCCGTCACCTTTCGTCGACTTCATAAACTTGTCAATTCAACTCGACGTGTGAGAAAGAAGCTTATTAGAATTGATGAGGCCAAAAAACATGGCTCAAAAGGTAAG
>NW_015763541.1:0-633 GCF_001515625.1 Sinocyclocheilus rhinocerous
AGTCGGAGAGAGCGGATAGGTGGGCGTCTGTGCTTTGAGTCAAACCCATCGACGGCACTCTTGAAAGTAAGTGTGGATGAGCCCCAGCACAGTACAGCTGGCGACCTCCACCGATGGAAAACTAAACACATTCAGAGTTTCTGACTATTAGTCTCTTTTCCCCTTCTTAACAGGACAGTATCATATTAAAAATAATAATAATAAATGCCATATCAATTTAAGATAGCAACAATAAATAATAACAATAAAATAGCATAACAGTTTGTGATGATGATGATGTAGGCTAATAATAGTTTTAGTAAGCAGATCTTTTGTAATTAAATATATTTATTAAAACATTATTAA
Organism: Sinocyclocheilus rhinocerous; assembly: GCF_001515625.1. Classification (NCBI taxonomy): domain Eukaryota; kingdom Metazoa; phylum Chordata; class Actinopteri; order Cypriniformes; family Cyprinidae; genus Sinocyclocheilus; species Sinocyclocheilus rhinocerous. The sequence continues at coordinate 346 of NW_015763541.1, forward strand.
GCAATATTTAGGTATTATTTATTTACGCAAATCAGCCAATATTGTCACATTAGCGAAATTCAACAAAATTCGTTGGCAAAAAAGGTCCATTGTTTTTTTTCAACAGCATACCAATGTTTAAAGGCGCCGTCATACTGTTTGGCAAATTTTTGCAGCTTTTTCATAGGAATCCACACGATTTGGAATTCCTATTGGATTGGAATTGGGAATTTTGTAGGAGGAAGAAAGATTTCCCCATGCCAATTTCGCAACTGGTTCTTGGTTACTCAGCATTGACCAACAGAAAAC
>NW_015763542.1:0-633 GCF_001515625.1 Sinocyclocheilus rhinocerous
TGGCCTCTTTGAGCAAGCATCTTTTGGTTACCATATCTGTAGCTGTTTTCGCACAAGTGTTTCATTTAAAGGGATAGTTCACCCAAAAATGAAATACTTATAGTTCACTTATTGAGTGAACTATCCCTTTAAAGTATGTGTTAACTTTGTAAGTTTGTAAGTTTAGAAACTTTTGCCACTCTTTTAGGTCACTAGTATAGACTCTGTTTGCAGTTTTCATTGTATATAAGCCGATGCTGCCCAAGTAAAGTTTTCAGTTTTTACATCCTCACTTTAAACCACAAAACTAGTAATGAATATTTCAGCCAGGTTAAAAAGAAAGAGTGATGAGAAAGATGAGTGAGAGAGTGTGTGCACCTGTAAACCAACCAGAGTTTCCAGTGTCCTGTCTATTACCAGAAACGAAAGGAATGTTGCTGAACTTGAAAAGGGCACTATGGATAGTCAGCTGTATATTGCTTCTACTTTTTCGTATCTTTGCATGATCATACTTGTGCTTTCAAGAAGCACATTGACAGTTGAAACTATCGTGTAACTAGAAGGAGTGTCCCCAACTATGTAGCAGGAGAATACATATGCAGATGGGCAGACGGTTGAAGACCCATGAGCGAGTGTTATGTCTAATTTAAACCT
>NW_015763543.1:0-633 GCF_001515625.1 Sinocyclocheilus rhinocerous
TGTACCGTCGATAAATACCAATACCGTTTTATCGCCCAGGCCTACGAGGTACATCTTGACTCATTCATGTTACCAGATCTTGCTATTATAAACATCAAAATAAGAACAAGCATATAGCAAACTTAAATCCAAACGCACTATCTTGGAAATAAGCCACACACCAAAATACCTACCTGCACCTGCCTGTTTTATTAACTCCATAAAATGGATCGCTTTTCAAGCCGAGCCTAAACAACAAGCTTCAAGATGCTTAATAAGCCGAGCTTACAATAAGTGGACAAGGAAACCCTTCAAGAGCACACCCTGCGAAATAGCCTTCCAAACATGAACAAAATACGACGGCTCTGTTGACTCTTATTCTGGTCAAAAATAGCAGACACTAAATGTGTGAAACTCAGTCAGTCATGTAGGTTTCGAGAGCGACTTCTGTTCTGTACACACACAAAACTATAATTTAGTGGATTAAATGCGGTTGTCAATCCTGAACAGGGACGTGCACAGACATTTTGAGGGGCAGGGGCTCAAGCGGAAAAAAAGGGCACTTCTCATATTTATTTTAATTTTTTCTAATCAAAACGTTAAATATACTAGGGGTGTGCGATATTGACAAAAATATATCTCAATATTTTCTGG
>NW_015763544.1:0-633 GCF_001515625.1 Sinocyclocheilus rhinocerous
AGTAGCCTGCATGCATAGTTAATGAAATCACTGAGCCAGTTTATCAGCGTACAAACCCACACCAGAGACAGAATAAGAATGGGCCACTCTTTAAAAATGCAAATTCCTTGTTCAACATTACAGATATAAAAAGAAAAATATCCACTTGACATATAGTATTCACAACGAAATCGCCTGGTCTTTACAATACAATACATTACCTGTGTGGTTCTCAACGGGTGGTCATGACCTAAAAGTGGGCTGTATGTCTTTTTTTGAGAGAGAAAAAAAAAGCAAACAAAATAGGTTTACCACAGAAAGGAGCAGAACACTGCTTCTCATATCTTTTATTGTGGATGTCAAAGGCCATGCAAGTAGATAAAGTGCAATAAAAAACACGTATATGTGTATTTTGCAGACATGTAATGGAATCTCAAAATTGACCATTGCCTAAAAAACCAGTGGGTTTGCCTGCAGTGTTTTGCCTTAAAAATATCTGTAAGTAAGCTTGAAAACTGCAAACAGTTTTAGAAATGTCTTTATTTCCCTATTCAAGCAGACAGTAATGAACTAACATGCTTCAACAGGACTTTTCCCACATATAGGAGTACACACACACACTAGGGGTTGAACGACTTCTGATTTTTTGAAGTC
>NW_015763545.1:0-633 GCF_001515625.1 Sinocyclocheilus rhinocerous
CACTGGACAACAACCTGTCATTTGCACCACATAAACTAACCACAGTCAAGACACACAGATTGCTCCTGCTGAATATTCAGAGTCAGCCCTTTCCTTACCAGGGAACAGTGCTGTAGGTTTTATTCGTACATTGGCCGCACGTCAACCCCCATCATTTAAAACCTCCACCCCCATTCTGCAATTTACTCCATTGCACACTGACATTTGAAATTGGAAATAAAGTTTCAAATATACTACATTTAAAAAAGAAACCAAACAGTATCTTGTTTATTTGCACTAGGTTTTATTGTATGTATATATCAGCTTTATTTGTACTAGCAAGCACTTGTTTGTATTTGTACACAAATCATTTATTTTCCTAGCCGATAATGTGCTAAACTGTATGCTTACCATCTGTTGATCACAATGGTCTCATGCGTCAAGCTAAACAGCTTTTTGTAAGTCGTTCTGGATAAAAGAGTCTGCTAAATTCTTTAAACGTACATGAACTGAGAGTAGAAATAAAACTAACACCTTTCATAAAAAATCCCTCCATTATGAAGAGGCTTAATTTACGGCCATGGTGCTTTAGCACACCCCTGTTTGAACGTTCGCAGAGCAAAGGCAGAGCTAATAGTTGCTGCAGTTACACAT
>NW_015763546.1:0-633 GCF_001515625.1 Sinocyclocheilus rhinocerous
TGTGATTAAATGTTTTTTTTTTTTTTTCATCTAAATATTAGGAACGTGGAAAACAGCATCAGTGTGCAATGCCTTTGACACCAAGGCCACGGTTTATTTTCCAGTGGGGATATCAGAGGTCAAGCACTGATATCTGAGAACGAGGTCAAAAATGGCTGATGGACAGTGTGGTCTGAGATTAAATTTATTGTGGATAGAAGCTTGAAACAAAGTATATTTATTGCATTAAGTATTAAGCTTAGGTTTTAATATATGCATTTATTTCATGTTTGGTCCACAGCTTATTCAGTCCAAGAACGATCTGTTTAGACAGGAATAGACCGTCACGTCAGACTGACATGCAAAATGACCAATCACATGACATTTCGTGTTCGGTTACCAGAAATTGTGAAGAAGCCAGTCAGTTGGATTGAATTTGTGTATTGGAAATGTATCTTCTGTATTTTTATTTATTTTTTTTTTTTACTGGTTTTTAATTTTTTTTTTAAAGTAGTCTCTCTTGCTCTCCAATGCTGCATTTATTTGATTAAAAAATACAGTAAAACTGTACAAACTGAGAAATATTATTACAATTTAAAATAACTGTTTTTTATTTGAATATATTTTAAAATGTCATTTATTCCTGTGATGCAA
>NW_015763547.1:0-633 GCF_001515625.1 Sinocyclocheilus rhinocerous
GTCTTTAATCTAGATTAAAATTGATGGTGTGTGTCTGCCTCCCGAACAAGGCTAGATTTTTGACGTAACATAGGAAAAGGATTTACCTCCAGCAGTTAATTAACTTTTGAAATCTTATTGCTGGCTCAGATAAAATGGATGAATAAGTTAAGTGGAATTTAACAGTATCATGCTGTAAAGATGTCTTACTATAAATTTGTTTTGCAAGTCACTACACTGATACCCCAACATCATGCTATAGCCTCATGTTTTCTTCTTTTGGTTTTGTCAAATTGGATGGGTGTTTCTTTTTCCATCTGCACCTAAGTGGAACATGATTGTGTGTGTGTCAGAGAGAAAATCTGATATACAGTATGTCACATGAGTCCCTTGCTCTGTGATTCATACAATTTTAGAGATCACCCATTCACTCAATAGTGCTCTAAATGTCACGCGGCTATATCTCAGAGCACAAAAGCAATAAAACCTAAATGAAATTATTGAACTTGATCAATGAGCCTCAACATGGGTGACACTTAAGGGCTGAGAACAATTGGCTAAAGCTTGAATACTGTGACATGAGAAGAAATACAACCTCTGCATGTCCTTTCTAGATTTAATACTGTCACATGGAATTGATGTCGATGGTGTTGA
>NW_015763548.1:0-633 GCF_001515625.1 Sinocyclocheilus rhinocerous
ATCATCAAATGGAGACTTTGCTGAATCTCCTGCATCTCAGATGTTTCTCCTGAGAAAAAGACCCCAATGACTTCATATAGATCCCCTCCAGTTCAAGAAGATCTCAATATGAGCTCTGACATTTCTCAGAATCAAATGATCTGAGCTGCTTTGCACATTCGTTTTATAGACTGTATGTCAACTAATGACTCATTTGGGTCTATTTTTAGTTCTCTGAAGGAATTTTAGGAGAAACATCTGAGACAAAGTTGATACATCAATGAAACAATTGAGAACGTCAGTAAATGTCTTGAACTGCAAATGACTTTCTTCCTCAGTATTTTTATCTTGTTTTCAGCACAAATATTTAAACATTCCTAAGATACATTTGCTTGAGAACAAAAATTACTTGAAATATTGAAATATTGACAAGAAATAAGTGAGTTTAAACTTAAAACAACAACAAAAAAAAACTATCTGCCGATGAGGTCAGACCCCATTTACAGATATTTTTTCTTAAGCAAAAACTCATTTATTTTTGATAATGTTGTTTTAGAAAACAAGACTTCATGTCTGAAGTCAATTTGATTCTGAAGTAAATTTATCATGATAAATGAATGGTTTGATATTTGGACTAAACAAGACAAAAGTACA
>NW_015763549.1:0-633 GCF_001515625.1 Sinocyclocheilus rhinocerous
AAGAATTGCTGTCAAAGATTTTTATCATAACAGTATCATATTATGAACATTTATAGGCTGCCTGTATGTTAGTAAGCCTGCAGTTTGAAAACAAAAAACAAAACAAAAACAAACAATAGTTTTCTGTAAAATAAAATTAGTATTATTATCTTATCATAATTTTTTATCTAATAATTTTTTTTGATAATTTGTTTTAAAAATATTATTATAATCACAAATTGCAATTTTAACCAGAAAAATTGCAATTAGATTATTTTCCCCAAACCACATGTTGCGGCAGACAAAGCTCAACTTGCAGTTACAGTAACATTACAAAACTATTTGTCATCTACTTGGGTAATCAGGGCCGGCCCGTTGCATAAGCGAAACATGCAAATGCTAGGGGCGCCGTCCATCTATAGCGGCGCCCAAAAAAATTATTCCATATTTTTTAATAATATTATTTTAATTAGGGGTGCAGTATATATCGAAATATAATCAATATTGCATTATGGCTTAATACCATAGTCATATCGTGAAGGTTGTGATTTCATTAAATAAAAATACCAATGTGCTGCAGTTTTCAATGTGTTCGAGTACAGCCCATGACGCTTCACTCTGAAACATGCAGCACATTTATTTATTTGCTGGCAA
>NW_015763550.1:0-633 GCF_001515625.1 Sinocyclocheilus rhinocerous
ACGCAGTTCTGTTTATTAACCGCTAGAGCGCCAAAAGTTACAGACCGCAGCTTTAAAGTTTAAAATTATGTTGAACTTTACAGTTAGGCTTAGGGTTATGATAACTATTGGTACAGTATTTGTTTATTGCTAATTATGTGGTATAAAGCTGTAACCATGTAATTAGTATTAAACATAATGAATTAATTAATCATTTCTGAATATAATTTGCATCTAAATATTTGTGGTCCCTCAATGTGATGTTTATGGTCCTGATTAATTGTACCTGAAGTGGGGGAAAAAAGAACTGATCTACTAAATGACCAACCAACACCCAGATATGCAGGCTAATTTATGAAAATAAGAAAATATCACTCCATTCTTGTCCTGGTAGGTTTTGTTGTGTTTTGTCTAGGTGGGCTGTTGGCTAGAGTTAATTACGCTTGTCTGGTGACAGTGTCTGTGTTTGACCCTAAAAAACCCTCAAAACAACCACACAAACATGGGCATTAGCTGTAATCTGGATAAACCAATGCAGAAAAAACTGCTAGAACTGGCAGACAGTAAGTGGTAAAAAGAGGGTTAAATGAAGGTAAGTAGAGGGGAAGTAGTAAGGGATCAGAGGATTAGCATGGTCGATACATATTATCTTAC
>NW_015763551.1:0-633 GCF_001515625.1 Sinocyclocheilus rhinocerous
GAGCGGGCTGTGACCCAGAGTATCCTTTCAGTCATTGGGAAATGTGTAGACCAGTTCGGCCCTGGATGTGTGGGAGTCCAGAACATTCTTCAAGCTCGATGTCCTCTTGTCCGCTTTGCTCACCAACCCTCTGGCTTTCAGTGTGATCTCACTGCCAATAACAGGTAATGTCAGCTGAATGACGTATCACTCAATTAGCCATTTTTAAACTGCATCTTAAAATAAGACTTTGCAAGCTGAGAAGGTAAGCAATAGTTAATCTCTGTAAGTCCCATAGAAGGGCTTTTAAAGTATTGTTATGTGGGCTTTAAGGGCTGCCAGTTTTATTTTCTCACTCTCATTTACACTTCCTCAAAACAAAGGTCACTCTTATGCTTCCTTTTAGAACGTGACAAATTAATAATGCACAGAAACCTGCTCAGCAGTTTTTGTTGCACTGGGACCCCTCATGGGGCAAGCTGTGGTTTAGAGAGGGGTATTCCCAGATGTGTATGGTGTACACTATAAGTGCATAATGAGAGAAACATACCTTTGTTTGCCCTTGATGGATTTCTGGTGGAGGATGTATGAACACAGGAGTAAAAAAACATGAAATTAATTTAATTAATATTATTGAAGTTTGTTCTAGTTTTT
>NW_015763552.1:0-633 GCF_001515625.1 Sinocyclocheilus rhinocerous
TTTCTTATTGGATAAAAAGTTTATCCTACTCAAATGTGCGCATAATTTTATGCACATTTTTAGAATGTATGTGCATCTTGGCATTTCCATCCAGGTTTTTTTTTTTTTTTTTATGCGATAAAAATAGGTGGATGGAAACATAGCTAGTGTCACAATTTAAAAAAAATAAAAAAATTAATTTACATACTTTTTAACCACTCGTCTTGCACTAGCTCTGCAATGCGCATCTTCACGCATTGTGTAATCGCGTCGGAAAAGTCACACGTGGTTAGTTCTTTGTCTGTGTACTTCGGTTCAAAAAGGTAGGATAAGGTGAAAATCTCATTCTCAGCTCATCTCAGTTTCTCCTACAACTTTAAAATCATCCGACATCGTTATTTTACCTTTTCTTTTTTGTAAAGGGCGGTTGACTGTCTTTGCACGTTTGTTTTGTAAACACTGGGTCGTACTTCCACCTATGTCATGCGTGCATGACTACGTAATGTCTGAGGTCGAGTTAGTGCAAGACAATAACTTGTGGTTAAAATGTATCTAAATGTTTTTTTTTTTAAATGGCCAATTGTTTCACTAGATAAGACCCTTATTCCTGGCTGGGATTGTGTAGAGCCCTTTGAAGCTGCATTGAAACTGCAA
>NW_015763553.1:0-633 GCF_001515625.1 Sinocyclocheilus rhinocerous
CTAATAAGCAATTAGTTATTAGTGAGAATTGTTCCCTATACTAAAGTGTTACCGAATTATAAATACATAATTATAAAATTATGCACAGAATTTAAGTTCTTTTTACTTATTCTTCCAAACTGTACATTCAAAATTGTGTTCTGTCAGGTTTGAAGTCATTGAAGTCAAATAGAGTAGGCTAACTATCCAACAGTGTGTTTTCTGCACAACTCTCTGATTGACTACAGAATGATGCATTGTTAGAGAAACTAACCAACTAGTCATGATTGTTTCCTGAAAGTAACATGGTTGCACCTCAGTCGTTTGTGCCACGCTGGTTCAACAATATAGGATTGTCGTTAATGACGTCATGTGCAGGTGGTGGAGTAATAACTTCTTCTAATGAATTGATCTCAGAGCTGCTGTTATGAATATGGCATCTGATGGCCATTTTGCCATCTTCACTATTTTTTTGTTCCTTGTCATTATGTATTTTTTGATGTTTGATTCATTACTGGTTCCCTCTTATACTCTGGGGTCCTCCTACGCATTTGCATGCTAAAATATATAGATTGAAATGTATAGCCTATATTTTCAAACTGAATGATATATATATATATATATATATTGTACTGCATATTAGCTTGTTTTTTG
>NW_015763554.1:0-633 GCF_001515625.1 Sinocyclocheilus rhinocerous
CTACAAGTACCTTCTGATATTCTGCCAAACTTGCTGAAATACGCTTCAAGGACCTTCTCACTAGTTTCGGTGTTCAGGCCACCGATGAAGAGCTTCCCTGGTCGGTCTGCCTCTGCCATGGTTCCCACTACTGCCACTGCAGAGAGACATTACTGGATTAACGTTACATTAGAACAGTCCAGTGTATTTCGTCTTAGAAAAATTAATTAACAGCTTAAACCAGCATGGTCTCTCATCCTGACTAACTAAATAGTGCCTAAAACCAGCAAACAGACCAACCTAAGCAAGTTGGGAGACCAGAGGACTAAAGAATTTTAACATTACATGCAAAGGAGCAAAAAACAATGCAAAAATGCCAGTACACGTTGTTACACGGTTAAGGGAGTTGGAAAAGCTATTTGGTAACAGAAAAACGTTTCATTTCATCATTCTCTAGAGCAGATGGTTAACTCAGCAACCACTAGCTGAAAGGCCCTGCCTGGCTAGAAGTGGTTGTTGAACACGTGCGCAGACTACGAACTTTCATTAATATCGTTTCAGAAAACACTAAACGTTTCCGATGAATACTAGTTTGCATGACATTTACAAGTGCATTTTAAAGCATGGCTCACAAAATGGCGGACGCTTAAAATC
>NW_015763555.1:0-633 GCF_001515625.1 Sinocyclocheilus rhinocerous
GTCTTTTTTAGTGCCCCCTTTGCTGAGATTTGACATGTCTGGCTTTTTCCCCGCCGTTGTCTCCTTTCACATGAAAGTCTTCTCTGACAAAAGACGGGGAACAGGTATAAAGAGGCAGCGCTGAGCCCCGCTTGACCTTCTTTATGAGTCTCACTCTTCGGACTTGTTGACAGGCGCTTCGCGTTCTGCTACTTTTCTTGCTCCTAGAGATGGCGGACGCGCAAATCTCGCAGACTCTCGTCTCACCACCGAGGAAACTCTCGCGAGATCTCACACATATACTGCAGACCATTGAATATATTCAGCCTGGAAAACGAGTTAGAAACGTGTAATGTGATTAATAACTGTATTTCTGATAACGTAAGTGTTATTAGCTAAAAACTGTTGTTGTCGAAAAAGCTGAAGGAGGCGCTTGACGGCTCAGAAAGCCAAATCCTCCGTTGAGTTATTAAAATGACATTTTGTCTTATTTCTAGAGATTGGAATCTAATTATTTCTGATATACAAATTAAAATCTTCCCATCAGCAACAGCTATTAAATGAATTAATAACTTGTCTTATCCATTACCACAAATGGTCCAGACATACCTGCGCTGAGAAAAGTGACACGTATCACGTAATGATACTGAATAA
>NW_015763556.1:0-633 GCF_001515625.1 Sinocyclocheilus rhinocerous
CTGGTTTCAGAACAGAAGAATGAAATGGAAAAAGGATCACAAACTTCCTAACACGAAAGGAAGATCGGCGTCAGCTGGAAATCAGCATACACAACACGCTCAGAAGGACAGCCAGACAGAGATTACAACTTTATAAGTGGATATCTCTCCCTCCCGCCAGATGTACAGATGAACTGTATGTAATAGACAATGCTTCATTTGACATTGCATGGTAGCAAATCATGACAAGTTGGTTACAAGTGCCAAAAACCGAGAACCAGAAGCACACACCATGACTAAATGCAGCGTAAAAGCCGCTATGCATTAAAATCCCAAATTTCGATATTTACAGTATTGTAACCCTTTGTAACTGAGGCAAAGAGGATATGAGGCATCGAATGATGATTCACATGTCACCACGAGGTACAGTAAAACGTTATAAAGCTCACGCTATTTTACACAAACTTGCCAATTTTGTTTCAGAGCATGGATCGTTTTAGTGACCCTATTTACACCATTTTTTAAATCTCTGTATATCACCCGTTTCCTCTTTTTAAAAGCATTATGGCAAGTTTACGTCTATGGCGAGTCAATTTATCCTAACTTAATCATTAAAGAGAACTTAAGTAAGTAATGTCCAGCATATAATAAATT
>NW_015763557.1:0-633 GCF_001515625.1 Sinocyclocheilus rhinocerous
CTCACTATTTCCACAACAAGCATCTGCTGCCAACTGGAGTAACTTCTATTCCCGTCCTTAATAGCCTATACTAGAACTTCCCAAAAGAAGCAATTTCGTCACTGTGGTGGAAAAACTACGGCAAAACTTTTAATAGTCTGGTCGGAGAAAGTGACAGCTGACCCGAAAAGGATTTTAACGCGTTATTTATGTGGAGAACTAGTCGAAAGTTTTAAACTGGATTTACAGGACCAGTTTTTTTAACAGTCTTCGCATCATGGTACATAAATATGGTAAGTTCCGTTAAAACAGCCAACTTCAGTCGTTATAAGAAGACGATATCTTTTCTCAGTTTCGATATGGGCATTTTCAAGTAGGAATTTCTTGGAAACCCCATGGGAAACAGGAAGCATGAGTCTGAAAGAGATTCTGTAACTTTGAATAAAACCGCTATTCTTTACAGAAGCTCAATGAATGTCAAGTGTAGCATAGGCGACATCCCGACTCTATTTAACCCATCACAATCAGTGATGTTTATGTGGAACCTCCTGCTACCTTTACCTGTTCCTTACCTTCACTTCCCTTAAACCGGCACCTGAAACATTAAGAAACCTTAAAAATATTTTTATGCTTAAAAATATACGAATGTCACTG
>NW_015763558.1:0-633 GCF_001515625.1 Sinocyclocheilus rhinocerous
GTACTTATAAAGCACATATTAATGCCTTATTCTGCATGACCATATACTAGATCCCTTAATCCTACCTAATACCTAAACTTAACAGTTACCTTCCTAACTATTAATAAGCAGTAATTTGGGTTTGTACTGGTGAATCCTATCACACTTAAACTACAATCAAAATATGCACACACTCACATACATACACACACTCCAAATGAAAAGCTGTTGCATAAATGAATAGCGAGGTGGATAAGGGTTGAATCAAACAGATAAGGACAGACACAAAGCTTGTGACTCTTCAGTGTGTATGTGTGTGTGTGAGTAGGTCTTCAGTTTCATCCCCAGGAGTTGCATCCCTCCACATCCCAGCCTGTCCATCGACCAGTGTGCACAGGGGTCGCCGTGACGACCAGGCTCCAGTCGCCACGGAGACGGACAGACAACCCCGCCCCAGCCCCTGCGCTTTCTCGTGTTACAGAGAGGCACGACCCTGCGCCTGCCATAAGGTCACGGGCCGCACAGTTCCCCCGGTACCCCGGGAGTGGCCAAATATCTCGCACTCTGTCCGCCTGCCAATCTCCTCTGCTCCACAGATGGCTCCATATTTCAGATTTATCACCGAAAAGCAAAGCCCTTCTTTAAAGGTCAGCC
>NW_015763559.1:0-633 GCF_001515625.1 Sinocyclocheilus rhinocerous
AAATGACAAATCAACTGGATAGAAAATGATAAAACAAAACAGCAGTAGAGACGAAGACTTTGCAGTGAGATTACACTCCTGGCTCATCTGACAAGTTACTTATGCAACACTGGGAAGAGATTGTACTTTTCAGCTTCGTACTCACACCTTGGAAAAGAACCCAACATAAAGAGCAGATAATGTCTTTCTGATAAAATGCTTTAATCTACACATAGCTTCTGAACAGCACATAAGATATAAAGCAACCAAGGAGAGAGTTTTTTTTTAATATAAAATCACAAGACTCCACTGAGTATTACTTGAAGGAAATAGGGAAGAAAAAGGCAGAAAAGGAATAGTGTTGAAGTTTTAAGTGAACGTAGGCTGTAGACTTTGTTTCTGTATATGAAATACCAAGAAATGTCAACTTCTGCAAAATCATGTGGTTATGGACAGCTAAACTGATGTTAGAAAGACCAAACCTTAAATCATTACGCAAAGGAATTGATTAATTAATTATGTGTTTTTATACAAATACTCAATAATAATAGTGATATAATAAATAGACACATATTACAGTAGCTGTTTCTTATGCACATTTTGAAGTATCGCATCAGAAACAAGTGATGGAAGTGAAGCCAAACTTTGAAAAAA
>NW_015763560.1:0-629 GCF_001515625.1 Sinocyclocheilus rhinocerous
ATATTGTGTTCCAGATGGCTCGGCTGGTCTCCATGGATACAGGGTGCTATGTAACCAGGGGGTGGTGGGTGTTCTTGGCTTCCTAGTGGAGTGGAAAGGGGAAGAAGAGGCCACGGACTGACGGAAGCAGTTTCACACGCCTGCACACGAGACGGACATAAGACGCAGGAGAGCAGAAGGCTATAGAAATGAGCATGCCTGAACACTTCTCAGAGATTCAACAGCATGTGATGACGCAAAACAGCAAACTTTCCATCTGAGCCACGGGCTTTGAGAAACCGTGTCACATGAAAGGGTTCGATACACTTTAAGCTCTATTGACAGACTCAGCATGTTGACTACTGCAGAAAATAATTTCATCATCCTCATCCCTCAGTTTGTAAATACAAGGAAAACTAAGACATTATATGTGTTAGCATGAGTCTAATGTGATAAGAATGTGCATTTTGTCACATAAGTTTCAGTTATCTAAAAACAAGTAAAAGGAGGTTCTAGTAAAATAAAAATAGCAGAAAATACTAAAGAACTATTTATACTACCATTAAATTTTTTATTTTTTTTTCTTCATCTACATTTACTTTTTCTATTTATATATATATATATATATATATATATATACACACACACAC
>NW_015763561.1:0-633 GCF_001515625.1 Sinocyclocheilus rhinocerous
TCATAATATTGTCTTATTCAGAATAAGGTAAATAATTAGATTACTTAAGTCCATGTAAACATACTCAGTGATGAATATAATGAATGATAATATAATATATAACATAACATAACATAACATAACAGTAGTAGTTCTCATAGCAATATTAATAATAATCAAATTTAATCTTCATTTGTGCATTTCTTTTTATGATTTATGATCATGTACTTATTATTGTATCAAAAAAGCTGAAAAAGGTTTCTGCTTATCAGTTATTGGACACTTACATTTAAATATGAAAATATGATGTATTGCCATCAGTCACCATTTAAATCTTCTTCAGTATTTTTTTAACCTGTGCCCATAATAGCACGTCTCTAAAATAAGATGTACTTTAAAACTCTATTATCATCTAACAGCTGCTGTCTTTAGGCACCTGTCTTGTGTGCAGGGAAGCAGGATCTGAAAAGCAGTGGGGAAACATTAAAGCAAGAGTCTTTGAAAAATAATAATTATATACTATAAAGTGAGGAGGACATGTCCCCCCTTAAATGATAATGGTTTCTATATCCTTGCTTATCGATGCTCCATCATGAGGATCTAGGTCACAGGACACTTCAATAATGTATAATTTTGTCTAAGACATGGCTTAGA
>NW_015763562.1:0-633 GCF_001515625.1 Sinocyclocheilus rhinocerous
ACATTCAGATTCATCAGTCGGAATGAATTCAGTCCGATTGAAACAGAAGTTGTGCATGTAAACATAACCTAGAGATTTCAAAGCAGTGGAGAAGAACGCAATTTGGACCTGTTGCTCTCAAAACCATCATATATCAGAAGACGTGAAGCGCACAGCCAGGATTCGTTCCTACAGACTTCTGCTGATCGTCTCTTAAAGAAGAAAAAGAGTGCTATGAATCTGGAGCAACATGATGGCGAGTGAACCTTCATCCTCTCCATGTGACCTCGTGGCATTTGTGAAGCACAAACATCATGATTTTTCATTATCCTAAAAAAAAGGGAGTAAATATGATGTTCAACGAGGAACAACAATATTTAGAAAGATGAGCACACATTCCTGGAAGTGCTGGAGGAGCTTTAGGACGTTTATTAGATTGTGGGTGATAACGAGTATTGATGAGCGTCTGAACGCGCCAGTGGGTCAGAAATACCTGCACTGACCGAACCCAGAGAAAGAAACCAACACAGACTCACAGAGAAACACCAGAATCAGCCGCAGAGACCTGACAGCATCTCTGAACTACGGCTGGTGGCGTACTGAGACAGACAGAAATGTGTTATAGATCGATAGACAGACAGACAGACAGACAGA
>NW_015763563.1:0-633 GCF_001515625.1 Sinocyclocheilus rhinocerous
TAAATTCTCCCACATTTACTCCTTCATGTCATTCCGAGCGTGTATGGCTTTCTATCTTCCGTGAAGCAGTTTCAAAGAATGTTTATGGAGTTGAAAAGTCGCAGTCCCCATCTACTTTCATTGTATGGAAAAGAGCAGTGTGAACATTGTGCAAAACATCTCCATTTGTGAAGAAAGAAGGCATATGGCTTGGCATAAGGGTGAATAAATAAAATGCTGAGTAGATAAAATCATTGGACCACACTTACTAGTCCAGTGAGTCCCTTGTATGTTTATAAATGTGCACTGCTGGTAAACTCTGTCAGCTCCTACTGCTGCATTGATTGGTTCAATAATGGCTCCACAGCTTATCTGGGATATCGTTCCCTAGCACTGAGACAGAAAACTCCACTGCTATGTGTGTGCTGTCTTGATCTGAACAGAAAAGCCCTACAGAGTTAAATGCACTTGTCAAACAGATTGTGTTCTTTAACTCTTAAAAAAATAAAGGTTCCAAATGGGTTTTTTCATTGATGTCACAGAAGAATAACCATTTTGTGTTTCTCGAACTTTTGAGTGAACAGTTCTTAAAAGAACCATTTTTTTGTGTGTGTGAAGTAGGGCTGTGCGATTTGGGGGAAAATATCAAATTGC
>NW_015763564.1:0-633 GCF_001515625.1 Sinocyclocheilus rhinocerous
AAAAAAAACTAAATAAGCACAAAAGTTACAGTACAAATCAGACACTTGTGAATATACAGTTTTTTCCTGCATACTCAATGTGCTCCAAAATGGAAATGTACCAGCATCAGCCACTAGGGGTGTCGTCCCCACAAAAATTGGACCCCCAGAAAGTCATTTGATAATTCGCACACTAGTACACATTTCCAACCCTGACCTGCACACATGCACATCTCTTCACCAGAAAAGCCTCTCATCTGTTTTGAGGTCAGCTCATATCCTGCAGGTAATGACAGACCAAATCCCGAGCGGCCCCTGACGGGAAGAGCAGGGTGCATTAGGGTGGTTCTGAACCGAAGTCTGTAATCTACCAGCGGCCATGGCCTTGAGTGCATACACCCACAACCAGGCTGGGCTGAGAGTCTTAACTGAAGGTTCTCCCATAACCACAGCCCTAAAATAGGGACGGAGACAGAGTTAGAGAGAGCAAACACTAAGCACGGGTCCTACTCCAGCTACCAATCATGTCAAACACAGTTACCTCTATCTATCTATACAAGTGTTTCCCACAATTATTATGATTATCATTGTCACACAGCTAAAGCCATCCTATATCAAAATAACATATCACTTCACCAAATGCCTGTCAATCCA
>NW_015763565.1:0-625 GCF_001515625.1 Sinocyclocheilus rhinocerous
TGTGAGTGAGTGTGTGTGTGTGTGTGTGTGTGTGTGTGTGTGTGACCTTGGCGCTCCAGTTGGTCTGGCTCATTTTTCCAGAAGTGGAGATGGTGTGAGTGAATAACCGACCGTCGTCTGGGATCCAGGGTCCACAGATCCTCTCCTCCGCCTGTTTCTACAGAACCAACACAAACCGCATTGACTCAAGCTGCTTCTTCATCTTTATTCAGCAGCTTTATTATTTGTTTGTACCATGAATCCCATGGGGCAGGAGTGGATGTTGGCGTGATGGATGCAGCAGTTTTCTCCGCTCGCATCCTTCCAGTCGGCGGGACATTCGTGCTGCTCACAGAAGCGTCTGGCTTCAGCTGGATCTGTGATGGACCTGATGGATATCAGTTTATCAATAAACACTCTTTCAGTGGTTCTCAAGCAGGCTGGGGCTGGCTTCAGCACACTTCCATACTGCAACACGGTTTAAAAAGACAAAACAATCTTTAAAGCAGCTAAACGTCAAGATGTGAGCTCGTATTTCTTAGTTTAATTTGCTCCCTCAACAACTGACAGTTTTATAAAGAAGAGACTCGCATTGTTTTTTCATGCATTGCTCAATTTTGAGACTTTGGGCTGTTGGGTTTTCATA
>NW_015763566.1:0-633 GCF_001515625.1 Sinocyclocheilus rhinocerous
CAGAAATCATTCTAATATGCTGATTTCCTGCTTAAGAAACATTTCTTATTATCAAAACTGTTTTTGATGCTCAATATTTCTGTGAAAACCAGGATGCATTTAGGAAAAACTGATGAATAGAAAGGTTTTATAAGCAGCATTTACCCGAAAAATGAATCTTTTGTAACATTATGCCTTTAAAACCGACACCCATAAATCTTCATTCTTGAAATCTCTGGGATTTAGTGTGAGATGTAAGACCGAGACACTCCCTAACATTTGCTACAACTAAACACACAAAAGCTTTCTCTAAATAGGGGGTGTAACCCAACCGAATTGCATGCGCTGCTGTTTGCGAAACCACTTGCAATAAACCCCACAAGCAATACAAATTACACGTGCTTTGTTAGAACACAAATTAGACCGCTTAATTTAGTTATTAAATCAAGGCCTGCGTCTAAAAGCCACAACAAATGTGCATCTTCTGATTCTAGAGATAGCCTAATATTGACTTTGCTCCGAGTGCGTCAAAGTTTTTGTTTGTAAACGGGGTCGGTCTTTATAACTCGGTCATTATAACTCGGATAACCAAAACACCCACTAACACACACGCACACACACTCAAGTACAGACAAAAAGAGATCAGAGTGGTGA
>NW_015763567.1:0-632 GCF_001515625.1 Sinocyclocheilus rhinocerous
TATTATTATTTTCTTAACATACCATCTATAAGTGATTGCACTGAGTAATTTAGTACATTCTGAATTGGGATGTAGTTACTGAGCTTATTAGAATTCTAGAGTTAGAATTCTTTGCGTTTATACTTTTTCCGTGTTATTTTTCCAACTGTCGAAATAACATATACCTGACTGAACTTGGAAGCAGAATTAGTTTATTTTTCCTAATGCATTTGTTTTTAACAGAGGCAGACTATTTAAAGTTTTAAAATGATGTTTTGAGAAACAATTTGAGTGATATTTTTAATTACAAATCAATTTAGATTTGGAATATCAATTCGGAATATCTTTATATCTGTAATACTTTGATTTGTCTCCCTTTTGCTTTAATAGCAGCAGCACTCAAGCTGCATGAACTGCTCAGATTTGTGTCAAACCCGATGATCATATTCTCCGGCATGATTTGAGATGATTCATAGAGCATCTTGAGCAAGAACATCGGACTGTCTGTACAAAGACCTAATAAAAAAAAAGTTTATTTCCAGGTTTAAATTTGATTTTAAATGCCAGATTTCAATGTCTGAACCTGTCTCTGTCTGTTTATTGATTTAAGTGTGCTTTCTGTATCTCTCTCTCTCTCTCTCTCTCTCTCTCTC
>NW_015763568.1:0-633 GCF_001515625.1 Sinocyclocheilus rhinocerous
TGTGTGTGTGTTCAAATAGCTAATGTGACAAAAGTCACCAAGTTTCATCCCATTCCGATGAAGTAAAAAAAACAATTTCCACTCATTTCCTGTTTTGAAAGGTACATTTTTTTTCGGTCAAAAGTGACAGAAGAGGTTCAGAGGGACAGGGTTGTTATCATTGATTAAAATTAAACCATAAAAATGTCATTACTTGTAAAATAAAATATTGAAATTTTTTAAAACTTTTATTTTATTTCAGCTAGTTGCCAAAGCAACATTTCTAATTTTCGTTTAAAGTTGAAGTACTAAAATAACCAAAATAAACTAAAACTACAAACTTCAAAACTAAATAGACATTTATAAAATAATAATAATATAAATGATAAAAACACAACAATATTACTCAAACATTAACATGTAAAATTAAAACAGAAAACATAAAAATAAAATCTAATTCAAAATATAACAAAAATTATAACGGTATATCAATGACACTGAAATAATACTGGATATCAATCACTGAAGGGTAATGTAGTAGTAGGTGCTCGTCACTGGAGGTACCTGACGATAAAATCGGAATGTGCCTCCTGCATGATCAGTTTCTCAGAGCGGATGTGCTCCTGCTGTCTCGTGTCCACAATGTGGCGCTTC
>NW_015763569.1:0-633 GCF_001515625.1 Sinocyclocheilus rhinocerous
GAACTACAGTATTCCTTTAAGAGGGTTTTCTGAGAGATGTGAACAATTTGGCACCAAAACTCATTAAGAGTCTATATTTAATTATCATCTCCCCCCCTACTCCTCTGTCTCTTAATGAAGTATTCAGTACTCCCAGAACACGAATGATGCACATGAATCTGGGAGTTACTCTAATTCCTCCTATACATTTAATAACAATGTGCCTCTGTTCATTTTGATGATCAGCATTTGCAACTTAAAGCATCGCTTGTTGCAGTTTCATCATAACTGAACAAACCAAAGTCTTTTCATGCTGAGCAGATGGTTGCATCCCCTGTGCACATGTTTTCAGCAAACAGAGGCTCAGGGGAAATTCATCCAGTGAATGACGACTTCACATATCTATGCTTTTTGTTTTAATAAAGAAAGCAGTTACAGCCTCACTATGTTGCCTTTGGAATGATAAGCACTTGCTCTTGTTATACAACAAGAAATGTTTGACCAGAAGGGGCACTTCATACAGAGGGGATTTACAAAAGCAATTTTCCCTGTTCAGCAAACAATGATTTACCTGTTAAACTCAGAGAATCTGCAGTTAGTTAGTAGAATGAAATGAAAGAGACCTGTTGGGAATGGATGAAGAAGGACAAAAGC
>NW_015763570.1:0-633 GCF_001515625.1 Sinocyclocheilus rhinocerous
ACACCCAAAAAACTTTAATTTTGATTTCATGGGGACTTTAAATTTCTACAAATGTGTTCAGATGAAGAAACAAACTCATCTACAACTATTCCTTTGATTTAATATATTAATATATTTAATTTAGTACTTAGCGTAGAGAACATTCCATTGATATCTGTCAAGTCATATTTTTCTGCATACACACACAGATAGATTTGTGGTAAGAGAGGTGTATATAGTGGATACCTGGCCAGTTTGGTGTGCAGCTCTGACACCTCCAGACTGAGCTGCAGGATGGTGTCCTCACACTGAGAAACAATCCTCAGCAGAGTGCTGTTCTGCTCACTCAACCTGTGCTGGGTGTGTTTGAGCTCAGACACTAAACCTGACAGATCTCCAGACTCACTGAAACCACACAGAATCATCAGACTACTGCTGAAATCACAGATGCTCTTAAAAGACCCAACAAAATCAAAACGAGGCTTGTAGTCCATCTATAAATGTCATAAATAAAAGACAGAAAACTGCACCTGCCAAGCCATTTCTAGGCTCTTTAAAATGTAGTACGAAAACAAAGAACATCACTTAACTGACCAATGACATTCAGCTCCATCTGTAAATGTGGCCTCGTTTAGAGGAAGATGATATTCAGTC
>NW_015763571.1:0-633 GCF_001515625.1 Sinocyclocheilus rhinocerous
GCTCTCTTCCTAGTATTCTGGAACAGAAGGTGAGGCAGATCTTACCAGACCCTCCAAAGTTTTCATGCTCTGGTTCTCTCTTCTAACCCCATGCCATACATTCACTCACATCCATGCTGCTTCTAAGCCTCGCATCCATTGAATGCAAAATTCAGTATGGCAGTGTCACTGAAGACAATATCAAAGTGAAAACTTTGGAGGTTGTATGTGTAGTAAACATCCTCCCTTGAGCAAGCTGTTAATATGTGACGGCCTGTTTGCTGTGTCCAATCAATCAAAAAGGATGAGTACTGCATATATAATGTTACCAAAATGTTATGAAATCTCATCTCCCTTCAGATATATCCATATGAAATGCTGGTTGTGACCCACAGAGGGCGCAGTAAGCTTCCTCCAGGTGTTGACAGGACCAGATTAGAGGTAAATCACAAAAAAAGCACTAGTTAACCTTAGTTTAACAAAAAAAAAGAAAGAAAAGATTTTAATGTTCTTGAATTTCTTTGCCATTATAAGCTCAAAAGAATTAGCAAAAATAATAATTTATATTATTGTTTTTATTAATAAAAAAAGTAATAATAAATAATTATTAAAGTATTATTATTATATTATTATTATTATTACATTTAATAATAA
>NW_015763572.1:0-633 GCF_001515625.1 Sinocyclocheilus rhinocerous
GGACACCCTGGTGTAGGATCTAGCATACATGCATTACACATCTACATGTTTTGATGTTGATTGCTTTATGCCATTAAACTGGGGTTAACTTTTTTTGGCTTGTTTTTTCACCTTAGACCTGATGGCACTGAAAGAGGAGAGGGAAGTACTGAATGAAACTGAAGAGAAAGATCAGTATGAGAATCAAAATGGAAACCTTGACATCCACAGCCTTTTTACCTGCCAACAGTGTGGAAACAGTTTCACTTATAAAGGAAGCCTTAAGACGCACATGAGAGTTCACACTGGAGAGAAGCCTTACACATGCTCTCATTGTGGAAAGAGTTTCAGGTTTCATGGAAACCTTAAAGTCCACATGAGAGTTCACACTGGAGATAAGCCTTACACATGCTATCGGTGTAGAAAAAGTTTCAATCAACAAGGAAGCTTTAAAAGGCACATGAGAATTCACAATAGAGAGAAGCCTAACAGATCTGCTCGGTGTGGAAAGAGTTTCAATCAAAAAGGAAACCTTGACGTCCACTTGAGAATTCACACTATGGAGGGGCTTTTTCCCTGCCAACAGTGTGGAAAGAGTTTCACTCATAAAGGAAGCCTTAACAGGCACATGACAATTCACACTGGAGAGAAACC
>NW_015763573.1:0-634 GCF_001515625.1 Sinocyclocheilus rhinocerous
AAAAAAATTATATAGACATTAAAAACTTTGAAAAAATTACAAAATTATGCAAAATAAAAACGAAAACATTTTTTTAAAATAGACATAAAAAAATCAAATTAACAACTAAAACTTAAAAAGAAACTATATAGACCTTAAAACTAATAAAAATTAAAAACTAAAACCTTTAAAAAAAAAATAGACATTAAAATCTTATTTTAAAAAAGGACAAAAATTACACACAACAAAATTAAAATGAAAACAGAAAATATAAAAATAAAAATAAAATGATAAAATAACACCGCTCTTGTAATGGGAGTCAACTGAGTCACATTTTGTATCGATTTATTTCGTTTTTTGTGACTTTTTCTCATTTAGGGCAATGAATGCGCACACAGCACACACTTAAATCTCTGTTATATTAAGTTGGATCTTTACAAAGCAACTGATTTTTTCACACCAACATCATGTTAACACACATATTGTTTATTTATCTTTTTAAAGAAATGGAAGGAAAAGTGGAAATAATTTTTTGTGGTAATCAACATAAATGTGACCCTGCCTGGACAAAAAAACAGTAGCGCGGGGTATATTTGTAGAATTAGCCAACAATACATAGTATGGGTCAAAATTATAAATTTTTCTTTTATGCCAA
>NW_015763574.1:0-633 GCF_001515625.1 Sinocyclocheilus rhinocerous
GAAAGCTTATTTATTCAGCTTTCAGATGTATAAATCTAAAAAAAAATCTAGAAAAATTGACACTTAAAACTGGTTTTGTGGTTCAGGGTCACATATAGTGGTATATATAATTACTGTACATAGAGATTCTGGCTCATTTTTATGTTTAAAATCCATGTGTGACTGTGTTGTTGATGCCAGTAATAAAATAGCACATGAAACATGACACAACATATTCAGATATTTCTGACTATTGACCGCTGTCTGTGGCAAATCATCAAGCTCCGCTCCTGCAAGCTCACGCTCATCTGAGAGCCACGCCCACATCCCAGCGTCCAATCAACAACCGATGCATAGAACCAAGACCCGCCTTTTTCATTTCCGAAAATCATCGCTATATGGAAGAAAAGATCTGTTGCTGCTTCCATTTCACCATTTTTCCATTTGTATTTATTTATTCATTTGCTTAGTAACTAACCGTGTAATAAGCAGGATAACGTACGGTCAGCCGGTCATTAGTGCAAAATAAACACAGGTAGATCAATTCAGTTTCCCTGTACACTCCACATCACCTTTCTTCTTGTGTAATAAAAGTATAAAATCATTTGAACCTCGAACCAATCTTTCCATGTAATAAATGAGATCAAGGACAAC
>NW_015763575.1:0-634 GCF_001515625.1 Sinocyclocheilus rhinocerous
AAAACACAATTTGTTAATGCAAATCACATTTTGGATATATTCAGCGGTAGAAAATGAGCAAATGTTTTAAAATGTAGGAAATACCTCTTGGTAATCAGACAAAATTTGTCTTATTTTCTCCTCACTGACATCACCAGCATTACTGTAGAAGCTTTCAAGAGGATTGAGGCATTGGTAAATCAAATTTCAATGTTTTTAAAAACTATATCAGTGGTTTTCAATTGGTGAGTTGTGGTCCAAAAATGGGTCACTCTGGGAAAAATATAATACATAAAAAGTGCTAAATGTGAATAGTAAAACACTGTATAATGTGTTTGTTTGTTTTTTTTTGGCGCAATATTTGATTTTCAGTACATATTTGATCGTTTTTATATGATAAACAATTTTGCACCATATTGGGTCACCACTTGATGTCCAAATGTAAAATCCAGGCCATAAAGCAAAACCAGTTGAGAACCACTGCTTAATATAAAAAGAGATTTATGGAGAGAAAAAAAAATACTGAGCAATTGACTTACCTATGGAGTTTATGACAAGGGATGTGTTTCTGAATATCTGAAAAAGAGAAAACGTCATGAGGCTAGTGTTTTTGGGTTTCGTGTTGTAACTATTATATGAAAATATTAAATAATTA
>NW_015763576.1:0-634 GCF_001515625.1 Sinocyclocheilus rhinocerous
AAAAACGGTAACATTGTGAAATATCATTACAATTTCAAATAACTGTTTTCTGTTTAAATATATTTAAAAATTGTATTTATTACTATGATGTCAAAAATGAATTTTAAGCAGTCTTTAGTGTCACACGATCCTTCAGAAATATTTTAATATGCTGATTTGGTGTTTAAGTAACATTTCTTAATATCAACACTGAAAACAGTTCCATGATACAGTTTTTCAGTACTGTTTGATGAATAAAATGTTCAAAAGAGCAACATTTTTATTTATGTATTTAATTTTTAACTATGTTAAACTTTTCATTGTCAGTTTTGATCAATTTAATGCATTCTTGCTGAAGTAAAGCATTAATTGAATGGTGTTAATTATATTTACATAATAGTGATCAAATATTTGTAGCATAATAAAAAAAATATTTTACTTTATAAATAATATATCATTATTTTTTAAATGTAATGAAAGTAATGTAAAGTTGCTGAAGATGCAACCAGAAAGGTCTTCTTTACACACATCCTTCCCAATCGCTCGCATTGAAACTCACACAAACACACTGAATCACACCCCCTCCATCTGAATCATCTGCTCAGCCTCCCCTGATTTTAGACAGAGCTTTTAGATTGTCTCTGAGGGAATGACA
>NW_015763577.1:0-634 GCF_001515625.1 Sinocyclocheilus rhinocerous
AAAATAAAAATAAAAATAAAAGGCATTTATTTAATAGAAGTACAAATCCCATTTTCATGTATTTCACAAAGATATTTGTTACATTTCAAATGATAAATCTATTACCACATACTTTTTGGACCCACTGATTTAAGGTCTGTTAAAGTTTTAAAAAGGTATGATTTTGTACTTGCTTCTAGTTTTCTTCTTGTTTGTCAAAGATACATTTTGCAGTTATCTAATGTCAAACACTTTCACTTTCATCCATTCCACCTCAAATCAGCTGAAGCAGTGTGCCTTACAATAACCTCTTCCCTAAAGAAAGAAATAAATAAATTGGTTGACCAAAGTCACTTGTTCTGCAAGATGATAAAAATAAAACTATGTATGCACTTATTCCATTTAAAACAGATTCTGTGACAGTTCTGAAAGTTATAAAGCCTGAGAACAAGAGCGAGGGGCAGCCAGGGCACACCGTCATATTTAGTACTCGCAACACGTCACAGTGGAGCACAACAGGGCAGTCTATTGGAATCCTTAATTTGTGGCCAGTGAGATACAACATCCAGAGATATAAACAAGAGAAGGTACTCTTGCATGCACACTCTTATGCTGGGAACATGGACTGAATGATTAAACAGAGCCATGGGTACCA
>NW_015763578.1:0-634 GCF_001515625.1 Sinocyclocheilus rhinocerous
CCCAATGGTAAACAAAATATCAATCACAGACAATAAAGCTGGCAGGGGAAAGGAGCTCAGCCTTAACAAAATACAAACAAGAACTAGGGCCATCTCTCATAGAAATTAACCAAAAAAAAAGGTTTGACCAAAGCAATGATCAATGAGTGGCCAGCACGTGACAATTCAGACTTTTTAATAGGGCGTGTAGTTGAAAGCGATTTTCCTTTCCCGTCCCTTAATGACACAGAATTAAAACAAAAATAAATAAAATTAGCTAAGCACAAATATGAGAGTATGCGAAAAATTTTAACTGTGCATGGAACTACTTTAGGTGAGCCAGGCATTTGATTTCCACTTTGCTGAAATGCATTAATTGTGACAGAATAGTTTTAAAAAAAAAACTGCATCGTATTTCCAAAATTCCATCGTATGTCTTAGAATATAGTGTATGAGTTATATTCAGCACATTTACCGTTTTTAAACTATAGAGATAACTATATTAACGCCACATCAATGGACTGTGTATTCTGATTGTCTGTCATTGTTTTTACCCTTCTTCAGCTTTAGTTGTGTCTGTGTACAATTTAATTATGTGCCGTTATCATTATAGCTGCACTCTTAAAAATAAAGGTGCTTCACGATGCCATAGAAG
>NW_015763579.1:0-634 GCF_001515625.1 Sinocyclocheilus rhinocerous
CCACAATGCAATGTGTGTGGGTTTATTTTATAAGCTTTTTGCTTCTGCATATGTGTGTGTGAGAGAGCATGTGTGTTGAGTTTTTATAAGCTCAGACAAATGGATGACATAATTTCTAAAACTTGGCAGTTAACATGAAAATGATGATAAGATTTCGAGCTCTAACTTATCTAAAACATGCTCTGGTATTAATCTGTTTTAGCAAATCAAAACAAACGTAATTTCAATGAAAAATATAAAAAATTAAATTTCTAAAGTACTTATCTTTTTTTCCCCTATGTTGCAATTTATCAATACATGCTTCTGAACTGTTGGCACAGGAAAGTCGATGCATATGCCTATATAAACACTTATGTAACTCACTGTGCTCTTTATAAATAAATCGCCCTTTATGGGGTGCTGCTCATTCTTTCAGTCTCATAGAGGCTTTGCTCTATGATTGCAGAGAACAAGAGCCCTTCAACTCCCAAATGCTTTAGGCAATTTGTATAATTATTTCAATTAAACAGCTTGTAAATTAGGTCAATTTTCCTAGCAGTGTAACCTAAATAAGAGAGCTCTGCAATTTAAATGGGTTTATTATAAAAATAACTATTATTGTCACAATAGAATAGCTTAGCTTTATACATTTTCT
>NW_015763580.1:0-633 GCF_001515625.1 Sinocyclocheilus rhinocerous
ACATGATCCTTCAGAAATCATTCTAATATACTGATTCGTTGTTGCTCAAGAAACATTTCCTATTATTATCGATGTTGAAAACAGTTGTGCTGCTTAATATTTATGCAGAAACCATGATATACTACAACTCAATTGTTTGGGTGAGTGATATATGAAGATTTGTATCTAGAATCCAAACGGTCTAGAATATTAGTTTTATCTTAGTAGTTTTAATTAGTGTATTAATATAATATGACAGTGTATCATGTCATATACTGTTATAAAATTACTCATGCAGTGACATAAGTTTTTGGTCATACCGCCCACCCAACCTAAAGGTTATTGACATGAACCAGCGGTCTAGAGATCAGGGCTAATTGAAAGTGACAGATGCACTGCGAGGCTTGAGGAAACCGTGTCAACATACAGAGGGAAAACCAGCAGCGTTTTCTTGAGATAAGATAATAGGACCTGCAGGGTTTTTCACTCACTGAGATGTGTGACTAATAAAATGAAAATGGACAAGAATGTCTGCAGGATTTCTCGCAGCAGGAGCCTTAAGTAAAGATCTTAAAATTAATGTTCCGGGCAGTTGCTTATGCTGTTGTTTATAATCCCTGCATTAGATGTATATTCTGATTCATGAAATCATTT
>NW_015763581.1:0-634 GCF_001515625.1 Sinocyclocheilus rhinocerous
TTATTAAGGGGAGCCGAGCTCCCCCGTAGTTCGCACCCTGGCTGCGTTTTCAAATGTGTGTTACAAGCGACCTAAGCAGATGCAGAGATCGCATTTCTAGTGAACCAAGCCTCTCCGAGAAACTGAAAACCCCAGCTCATAAGCTGGTCATGTGTAAATCAACACAGTGCTGCGCTATGCTGCATATAATTTAATTAAATCAAAGCCTTTGCGATTTGATAATCACACTAAGCCATATCGCAATTTCAGTTTTATTTTCAATTAATTGTGCAACTCTAATTGAAAATATTTATAAAACATTATAAACTTTCGTTGATCATGTTTTACTTCATTTTTAGTGCATTCCCTGCTTTCCTCTCATTAACTCTTTCTATTCTATTCCAGGCACCCCGGAGGAAAGGGGCATCTGTAAGATGAATCGTGGAAACGGCGTATCTAAACGGGACAGAATGGAGTCTTACGACCTTCCGTTTGGTATGGACTTCCTGCGGCGCCATCGCATTTTCCAGTACCTCCCAATCAGCCCCACTTTCGCTGGCTACCAATGGAGCGTCCTCACCCACGGCTGCCATAATAGAAGAGAGGACGACATGCCAACAAAGCCAGAACTGGGAGAAAGTGGGGTATAGTTTAG
>NW_015763582.1:0-634 GCF_001515625.1 Sinocyclocheilus rhinocerous
TGAACCTTGAACCTTGAACTGTGAGCCCTGGAGAAATTTATCTCTGTCTGTCAGTGCCTGCGTCTTCTGTCCGTGCGTTTGATAGTTCCATTAGGACAATGAGATGAATCCAGCCGTTCTGCATATGCAATATTCCCACCATCCATTCTGTGAGAACAAGGGAAATCTCTCTCATCTCTTTCTCTCACCTGACTGTATATTATGGGCTGTGAAAGGCTCAGACTATGAGACAGAATCATGACTGATCTACACTGCATCTACAGAGCTTTTTGTTTTTAGAAATGAACATTCTTATTAGAAAGGTGTACATTTGAACCTTATTGTTACCATTAAGTTAATACTAGCTAATTCTTACTATGCATGAAATAATAATCAGCTAATGAATTGTATAAAAGCATTATAAGAGTATATCTTTGTATTATATAAACCCACTCAAAAATTATTTTTCTGAAATTAATTCAATTATTTTCCTAACAATGGATTCATCTGTAAACTCAAACAGAGAAAGAAAGAGTAATTAGTCAAATGTGCTACAATTAAACGTGTAGTAAGAAAAAAATAAAAACTGAAAAAATAAAAATTTACTGGTCATTTTCTAAAAATATTTCAAAATACAGGCACTGGAACAGTACAT
>NW_015763583.1:0-634 GCF_001515625.1 Sinocyclocheilus rhinocerous
AACCTTTTGTGCAATGGAAAGATTCCATGGATGTTAAAGGTTCTTAATGGAACCATCAGTGCCAATAAAGAACCTTTTATTTTTAAGAGTGTAGAAGCAGTGTCTCTGAGACTCTGCATAGATTCACCACTGAAACACTGTTGATCGTGTGAAATACATTGACCTATGAACACTGATTATTGTCTTTGAAAAACAGCATATCTGCATAACTTCTTGTCTGAAAGATTACTGTTAAGAAAACTTTATGAGGGCTGTCATGAAACAATATTTAACAGTAACCTGCCTTAAAAATAATATACATAAGATTATAACTCTCACCCAAAGTCAGTTGCAAGAGAGTAAAGAAGATGAAGCATTGATAATTGTTCATCCCCGCTGAAATCCACCATAAGTAAATGTGTCTGACATCAAGGTTTGACATCAAAGTTGTCAAATGCTTGCTGTCTTAGACTGTCTTTAGAAAAGTGTTCCTTACTAACTCTATAACTTCCTGCTTGTAGTTAGTGCTACAAAGCTGGGGTGGTATTACCGTATACACTTTCTGTTTTTGAGTGTTTATTTTTCCCCCCAAAATCAAGGTATTGTAGATGTTTTCGTATTTGAAGCGTTGTCATACTGACCCCTACAGGGCTAA
>NW_015763584.1:0-634 GCF_001515625.1 Sinocyclocheilus rhinocerous
AATGAAATAGGTCCAAATTTGAAATATTAAGCTAAAATATAAGGCTAAAAAGGACTCGCTAATCTTTAACTAAATTGTGGATTTTGGAAATTGTGCCTACCAAACTTTTGAAGTTCATTACATAATAATGATTTTTTTGCAAGAATGCCAGATGGCTTCATTCATGTCAAATATTCTGATTTATGTTTCTGAAATATTAGGTGCTTTTTACATCTGACCAAAACGCCAACACGTTTTTTGAGTGTCTTCAGTGGCAAGCCAATTTATCCTAAAGCTTCCAGCATTATTGGTCATTACTTAGTTCTGACTACTAGTGCAAATTTGGATATTTATAATGCAATTTTGACAAGGGATGCACCAGTTTGTCATAGGCATGTGTTTGTTTTCTGTTTTCTTTTTATTTATAATGAAATATTTAGTTAGCGTGTTAGTGAAGCATGGATGAGTTACACTGATTAAGAAAAAAAGCAGTCCATGTGTCGGATCTGTATGGGCTGATATGCAGAATTCAGTTATCGGAATATGTCTTTGTCTCAGTTGACTTCCTTTTTTTAATTTTAGAGATCTACAGATCTTTTTGAGTTTCCACAAGTCTAATTTAAGAGCTGTCTTAATGATAAGACAAAAAAAAAAA
>NW_015763585.1:0-634 GCF_001515625.1 Sinocyclocheilus rhinocerous
ACAAATAACTATATCAAACAAATAGCACCATAGAGACACAGTGTTATGGTATGGTCACACTGGCGAAAATTCAGCCAAATTTTGTAGACAAAAAAAAAAGTCTATTGTCAATAGTGTAGCAAAGTATGAAGCACCATTTACACACAAGTCACTTTCAAACCAAGCAGCTTTCTGCTGGTCAGTGACCCATTTGAACCTGTTGTGAAAGCTGTGATATTATATTAAAATGACTGGATTTCATTCAGTCTGGATTGTCAAACAATGGCAGATGTGACCGCCCCTTTACACTTTTCATAGAAATCAACCTACAATAGGTTCACTCTGCATATTACTTTGCACATATTGTCTCTGCAAATTAAATTAAGAGAAAATCTTTACCACTGTAAAAACATACACACTTCAGCTTTAATGGTGCTTGACCTTTTAAATGAAGGTTGTTTATGTAGAGTTAGATGCACAAACACTTGAAACCCACACATAAACAGAAATGCATAACAAGCAAATTGATGTAAAAACAAAGAAAGAAGTATGAAGCAATTAGCATCCAATATTCATTCTGTGTACATATATAGAGCATATATATATACCTCATTAGCAGCAAACAGCTTTACAGTGTGTAAATAAATCACAAAAC
>NW_015763586.1:0-634 GCF_001515625.1 Sinocyclocheilus rhinocerous
ACAGATGAAACTGACCTGCACTTGAAGTCCTGAACAGGTCAGTAGCTTTTCCTCTCTGATCCACTCCATTCTCGACATTTTGTAAACCAAACCTTTTCGAATTTGTCTCAATCTTCAAATTAAAGTGGTTCTCAAAACCAAGAATGGAATGCAACAATCTGAGAGGTTCTTGAGTCCACAACTCTCTTTCAGACATCTATGGTCAAATTACTTGGTCTCTCTTCTTTCTAGTACTGCAGACTGGAGCTGTACTTGCATGACTAGAAATAGCTGAATATGGACAGCCCTTTTTGTAACACATAGACAATAAGAGACAAAAACTGAAGGACCAGGATTGAGAGCCACTGTGAGCCACTGTACCATGTGATGAAGTAATTACATGATAACCTGAGACTGTTTAGACTTGAGCATGCATAAGATGTTCAGTGAATGTGTCATGAGGCTCACACATGAGTCATTTCTTCATGAGCATCTCGGTCTTTATAACCCAACAGTAAAAATAACCAATAAAAGCATTTAAATGAAACCTGAAAGTGGAAAGCAAGAAATTTTAGCTACTATAGTCATGATTGACAGAATTATTCTCCAGTATCCTTTCAGGCAAGGTCTAACATCAAATCAAAGACTGAATCAT
>NW_015763587.1:0-634 GCF_001515625.1 Sinocyclocheilus rhinocerous
ACTTCAATTTCATTGATGACCTACACATTACCAGGCAGGCAAAAAGAAATGTAACTGTAATAACGACATTATTAATTGTTTTGAAATAAGATTTTGTTCTGATAAATGTCAAGAAAAACACAGACTTCACAAAGGAAAGTAACAATAACACTACTTCATTGAACAATGTACACAATCAGCAGGTGAGTAAAATGATAAGGCACAACTATGACAGTTTTGTAGATGAAAAGGAGATGTTAAGTATGTAAGTGAGTTAAGCACCACACACACACTCCACTAGTTTGCTGAGTATTAACAGTTAATAATGATTTTTTTTTCTAAAGGTTATAGGGAACACACTAAGACACTTGAGCGGGGACAAGTAATGACAGGACAGAACGATGTGGATATAAAAAAATGCTAGGGATAAGTACATCAGGTAAGTAGAGCTTCATAAACATATAGTTGAGTCCTAGTCGAGACCAGACATCGACTGAGTTTGGAGTGTAGATTTATATGTGGGTGCTAATGGTTCCTGTGATAAAAAACAGGTGCTGATGAGTAATACTCAGGAGAAGGTGCAAATTGAGATGGAGAGCTGAGAAGGTTGAGCCTGGGACATGGATGCACATGTTTTAAGGATTTGCCTCCGGAT
>NW_015763588.1:0-634 GCF_001515625.1 Sinocyclocheilus rhinocerous
ACAGTTGTTAGTATATTTAATCCTAATATCACTTTAAATTTAATCTTAATAATCATTTTAATTACAAATTAATGCAATTTGTGGAAAATTATGCAGCATTATATTGAAAAAAATATTTTAAAAAATGAAGGAAACAACATACACATAGCATCCAGTGTCATGGCTTCCAAGCAGGTAGCAGAACATAATCCTTGGATGCTATGTCATCCTGGGGGAAACACATGATTGAGTCATTTGTTGTAACTGCATTTATAACTGTTCCAGTTTTAGATAAAAGACAACTTTACCGACTTACTGGAAACGATAAAAACGGGTCCAAATCAAGTGGTGGTAGCCAGGTAACTACAACGTAGGAATTTGCTGCCAACACATCAATTCCCTAAGCACAGCATTCAATTGCACATCCGTTACAAAAGACAATTATGTCTCCAGGTGATCATGAGTTGTAGTTGTAGGGAAAAATACCTTTTCCTTAGCCGCCATTACGATTACATCAAGACAGCTGTTTGCAATCTGTTAAAAAAAAAATTTTTTTTTTTTAAATATATCTGTTGTACGGTCACTTTTCTATTTTTAAAAATCACTGCGTGTCCACTTAAGGCTGATTTATACTTCTGCGTCGGACCTACGCCGT
>NW_015763589.1:0-633 GCF_001515625.1 Sinocyclocheilus rhinocerous
CTGCTCAAGAAACATTTCTGATTATTATCAATGTTGAAAATAGTTATGCTGCTTAAAATTTTTTGTGGAAACTTTGACATTTTATTTTTCAGGATTCTTCGATGAATAGAAAGTTCAAAACATCAGTATTTATTTGAAATAGAAATCTTCTGTAACATAAATGTTTCTGCTGTCCATTTTGATCAATTTTATGCATCCTTGCTGAATAAAAGTACTATTATTTTTATTTGTAAAAATCGTACTGACCCCAAACAATGTTCATTGTTAGTCCTCTCAAAAACACTGGAAAGCATAAATCTTAAAATTTCGAGAAATTTGAAACGTTTGCTTTGGATTTGGATTTCAATATCATCTCGAAAACCGATGCATCAAAGCCATTAAACTAACAATGTTTCTGTTCCTTCACAGGCCGGATTCAAACCCGGGTCTTCTATATTATCATAAGTCCCCATTCAAAACCAAAGCATGCATGTGTAGCGTGTTCGTTTGAATAGCAAGTGCCCTTATTAGCGAGGGTCTCGGCTCTTAGCGTAAATTCTATCCGTGTAACAGCGATTCAGGGTTGACTGGATGCTGCTGCACACCGAGGCGCCGTGAAACCCAATCTCACGCCATAATTGGCAGCGATGGATC
>NW_015763590.1:0-634 GCF_001515625.1 Sinocyclocheilus rhinocerous
ACCCAAGGGAAGAGACATGCTTCAGTTTCTCACGACTCCTGGATTTTAAGGTATTGATGATCATTTGTGGCCAAAGCTCCACACATTTAAGTTTTTTTTTTTTTTTTTAACTCAATAAGATATTGACCTGCTAAGCTCATTGAACCTTTGTGCAATGGACTTTCTCAGTACTCCAGTGGAATGCAGAAAATGGACCCTGACCACATCATAGCTCTGGCTACTGAAGTCATCCCTCAGCAGTCCTGCCTTATTTTCTGTGCCACCAAGAAGAACTGCGAGAATCTAGCTGGAATGATCTGCAAGTATTTAAATAAGTGAGTAGACCTTTAGAGTCCTTAAAAGGATAATCCACCCAAAAGTGAAACCATTATTTACTCACCCTCGTGTCATTCCAAACCTGTGTTCATTTCTTTCTCCTGCAGAACACAAAAGAAGACATTTTCAAGAATGTTGGTAACCAAACAGTTTTGGGTCCCATTGACTTCCATTCTATGGCCCAAAAAAATACTGTACTATGGTTGACAATGGGAGCTAAAACTGTTTGGTTACCAACATTCTTCAAAATTACTTTTCAGAGTTTTCATTTTGGGTGGACTATCCCTTTGAAGTCATTATAGATTTTTTGTGTGTGTGT
>NW_015763591.1:0-634 GCF_001515625.1 Sinocyclocheilus rhinocerous
CAAACATAAGCGGGCATTGACAGGGTAATCAGTCAATCATAGTTCAGCAGAGGCACCTGCCTCCTCTCACATGACTTTTCGCCTGTATTTTGTAGTTCTGCCCTTCACATTCATGGCATGCTTTAGTGTAATAAGAATACAGTGAAACCAAGGGATGTCAGTGAGGCGCTGCATTCCTCTGAAACGTTATCCGCAGTTGGACTGTGACCCTGTTTACATGCATTTCAGAAAACGGCTTATTCCAGGGTTGTTGCAAAAAGCAGCACTCTGAAACATCATGTAAACACTTAGTACACCATATCCCTTATGCTTTTGAAGGGATTAAGAGAACGCAGTTTAAAACGGCTATATGTTTCCACTGGAGAATGTAGCTTACATGTCATTTAAACAGAAGTGGCATTCTTGCAGATTTTGTAGAGTGTGCATTTGTGTTGAGAAGACAGGATTTTATAGGGAAAGATGGGGAGAAACCTGCTCACTCGGCATGTTGCATGTATAGAGGGATTAATAGTGAGCCTAACAGAGTGCATTTATCTTTCTTTCTTTTTTGCTTTCAAACTGTTTAATGAGTGGATAGTAATGCATTTTCAAGATGCAGTGGACCCCACTTACAGCTATATTTAGTGTTGTCTAT
>NW_015763592.1:0-633 GCF_001515625.1 Sinocyclocheilus rhinocerous
AAAATTGACCCTTATGACTGGTTTTGTGGTCCGGGGTCACATTTACGTTTTAGACTTTTGTGAACAGTGACTTAAAAGTGATGACTAATACAACATAAGCAATTTGCTTTGAATACTGAATGGCAGGAATGACACTGATCTTAATATTCAGGCTGAAATGCATTTCCAAACATCTGATTTCATGTGTTTATTTGCTGTTCAGACTTTGCTGTTGGATAATTTCTGTTTCCCGTCTGTTGAGCTGTAGATATTCATGTGTCTGTTCAAATGCTTGTTTTCCTGACCTGGGTTTGTTCAGACATCGCTGTTTTAGTTCTGGTCTTCAACACAGCCAAATCCTGTCCCACCATGCCAGCACTGTTCTCGGACCACACGTTTAGGCACTACGCCTACCTACGTGACAGCTTGTCCCACTTGGTACCACACCTCCGAGTGAGAAACCTGCCTGCATACCTCATATCCAGCCTTTCACTTTTATTTAAGGATAACGTACACTGATGCATGAAATTGATCAAAAGTGACAGTAAAGACATTGATCAAGTTAAAGGAATCCTGAGAAATTTAGCACGGTTTCTACAAAAAATATTCAGCGGCACAACTGTTTTCAACATTGATAATAATCAGAAATGTTTC
>NW_015763593.1:0-634 GCF_001515625.1 Sinocyclocheilus rhinocerous
CTGGTTCAAATCACTGTTTGTGCGGAAGGTGGACCCCAGAAAAGACGCTCACTCCCATCTGCTAGCCAAGAAAGAGGACAACAACTTATATAAAATCCAGTGTAGGTTCTGCCCTCTGCTGCGAGACGCCTCGGCGCTTGTGCCACGTGTTCATTAACTCTGGTTTATTGCTTGTGTTGCAGTTCACAATGTGAAGCCCGAGTGTCTGGAGGCGTACAACTCTCTCTGGTGAGCCACTCTCCTCAGTGTTAATTACATGCTTTTATGGTCTTGGATCTGATGTGACTGCTGAGCTTCAGCGCACGTGTCCTGCTCTCTGGTGCGGTCAGTGATTGGCAGCAGCAGCAGAGCCCTGATTAATCACGTCTCGGTGTGCTTGTGTCCGCAGTGCCGAGGTGCTGCCGCTCATCCACAGCGACAGCACGTACCCCTGTGAGCTGGTGGGCACCTGGAACACCTGGTACGGAGAGCAGGACCAAGCTGGTAGGACAGCCTCGCAAACCCAGGAGCATAGACCTTTTTCCTGAGTAACCTGAGTTCCGTTTGGGTGCTCTCGTGTCCGGGTCTCCATAGAAACCCATGTTAAAACGGGGTAAACACCATCGGCTGAATTGAAGCTTTTTCAGTATAACTA
>NW_015763594.1:0-633 GCF_001515625.1 Sinocyclocheilus rhinocerous
AGCCACGAGAGAGAGAGAGAGAGAGAGAGAGAGATAATAATAATAATAAAAAACGGTGCACGAATAAACATTTTAAAATAACCAAACTAAACTCTTCTCCTCCAAACCATTTCAAAATAATAACAACTTCAAGTATGCGAGGTATTCTAAACATCCGTTGAGTGTTTTACTACAGTATACTTTGAAGACCAAGAAAACTGGGCACATATTCATTCTCCAGGCACTCTGCCAAACTCTTCCGAGCACCCTACCTGCCTACTATCTTAAGTTTCCCGAATAAGTGAGAAAACACAATCCAGTTGCAGCTGCAGGGCTGCATGTTTCCTCCCTGCACTCCGAGACTGAACTCTAAAACACGGACAAGAAAACTTTTGACGCATGGGCGAAAACTCATGGGGTGTTTATACAGTGCAACGTGAGTACATGTTTTATGAGCTCAACTCTGAAGAAAAAAGGTTGCTGCATGCTTTTGTCGTTGTAACTAAAGACTCGTTTAGCGCACTTATTGATTAGGTGTTGTGCTTGTCCATGCGTGCGTGTAAAGATGAGGCTGTTGAGAAAGTTTGCCGTCCCATTAAGTTAGAGGCTGGATGAGTAGTTGTTTGCTATTTGCTCTGAAAGCTCGAGCCCGAC
>NW_015763595.1:0-634 GCF_001515625.1 Sinocyclocheilus rhinocerous
CCTCTTTCCTTCCATTTTCCAAAGGCCTGTCAGACATTCTGTTCCTCCTCCTCCACCCCTCAACCTTGACTCCGACGTTCACAAATACCAGTCTCTCACCTCACTACAGCGACATGAGTCTCCGTACAGAGATATCATTTTAAGCAGGGCACTGAGGCGTCACTCAGGCCCACTGCTCTCGTGTATATAATGCAGATGGGGACCGGAGAAGGACAGAGTGTTACAGTTTTTTGCAAAAACAAAGAATTACTTTGTTGCACAATGGGGGCGAGTCCCTGCCGTTATCTACAATGTTATTAAAAAGCATCAGTGCTCCTAAAGGAGCCATTTCATACATTTTTAATCATTGTTTTTGTAATTTACATACATGTTAGTCATTGCATTTTGCTACAAAAACAGCCATAATGTTGTTTTTCACAACCGTTTTCAATATAATCTTCCGTTATTACTGCACTGCGACTGTGTCTTCATAATTAGCAATCATCTTACATGAAGCAGTGATGTCGCTGGCAGTGACTGCGATGTTCCCGACTCGTTTGCCCTCCTGCCGGATGCTCCTCCGCAGAGCCTCGACCACACGCTCCTCTGTCAGCTCTGGGACGATCTCTTGGTCCGTCTCAGGAATGTCAAATTG
>NW_015763596.1:0-634 GCF_001515625.1 Sinocyclocheilus rhinocerous
ACACTCACTCACACACACACTCACACACACACTCACACACACACTGGCAAGCTGATGACGGCAGTTTGGAAACACACTGGAGGCCTGAATGAGGAATCTGATGACACTATTAGAGAAGGTGAGACTATGCAAAAGTGCCATAATTCTGCAGTTTCTCCTTTCTTTCTTTCACTCTGGTGAAAAGACTTTTCTTGTGTAAAAGAAACCGCATTGTAGCATAATAATCTCACAACGGTTCTACTTTGGCATTATTGCTTCATTAAATGTAGTCCATTTATTTTTGCCCAAATTCAGTGTTATTGCAGGTAATTCATTGGTGGAACTTATTTCAAAGAAAAGACAAAATAATTCAAATGAGACTTTTGTTCCACCTAAAAACTATTTATGTTCAGAAACACACTACTGTTCCAAAGTTTGGTGTCATTAAGATTGTTTTTATTTATTGATTTGTATATCTGAAAGAAATTAATGCTTTTATTCATCAAAGACGTGTTAAACTCATCGAAAGTAACAGTAAAATGTTTACATTGTTACAAAAGATTTATATTTCAAATAAATGCTGCTATTCATCTGTGAATCCTGAAGAAAATGTCTCAAAAAAAATATTAAAAAAGCAATGTTTTTATTATTTTGA
>NW_015763597.1:0-634 GCF_001515625.1 Sinocyclocheilus rhinocerous
TAGTTAATAGCATCACTTATTTATTATATAACTACAAAATTTTAGTAAAACAATATTTTGATAATTATAAAATCTGACTTTTAAAGTACGCTTTAAAACGAATCAAAGGAATGATTTGTAGACGTGTTGTATGAATATAATGCATGAGTATTATATTCAGCCGTATGAAGAGGTCTCACAGCAGATGCAGTGATTTCTGATGATCTTTGAGAAGCTGATCCTCCAGCGCTGCGTATCTGAGCATCAGCGGCGCGTAAACCTGCAACCACATCAACAACACACCAATGAACAGCTCAAAACACACACAAGCTCTCAACACCTCCAGAACACTGCTTTTATTATCAGCTCTTTCAATATCACACAATTAAGGATCAAAGCATCTGCATTTTCACCTGCTCATTTACATGACATAAAGGTCAAGGGTCAGACTGCTGCTGTGTAATGCGGTTTTGTACTGTATTAGGTTTGTCATGTGTCATCTGGGAGTTTATTTCCACCATGTGCTGACGTATCGTCCAGTGTGTGACTTACAAACTCACAATGTGTCTGGATGTGTGTGTGTCACATGACAGAGACATAGAGTGATTCACACTGAAAGACAAGACAAGACAATGAATGAATGAATGAATGAATG
>NW_015763598.1:0-634 GCF_001515625.1 Sinocyclocheilus rhinocerous
TGCAGCACTTGTTGAGTGTGTCCTGATGCTGCACATAGCAGCAAAACCTGATCCAAGCTGCGTTCCGATTCAGAGGCTCCCTATGTAGTGTTCACTGCTCCTACACGCTTTGTAGGGGGAATATCTATCTATCTATCTATCGTATGTGCGTGTGTGTGTTTGTTCAGCAACTAGCTGAATTATTTAGCATGTTTAATTAATTTTTGTGTAAAAATGCCTATAAATTTGGTCATTGCCTACATAATGGATCAAGAAAGAGACTTCTGCTGATATTAGTTCTGGTTTGTTTATCACACTGGAAACAGAAGTTCAAGTCACACACTTGTGCACAGTATACATACAATACAGGCCTGTTGCAGAAATAGTAGTGTGTAGTAGTGTGCTGGTATGCTTGTCTGCGCTAGTCTCTAAGGACCAGGCTATCTCGCCTCATTCTCTTGTTAATTTGCTGCTCACTGCCAACAGTTTAAGTGAAGCATCAGTGTCTAATTGACGACCTGACCAATTAGTGGCCAGAGCTTCCTCCTGATTGTGTAGCTGCTCTTAAATCGGAACTAAAGACTAGAGCTAATCAATGGCTCTGCGAGTCCGTGCGATAACCTAAGGACCCTCTCTGGCTGCTTAACTCCAGGAG
>NW_015763599.1:0-634 GCF_001515625.1 Sinocyclocheilus rhinocerous
TGGAATTTAAAAGAAGTGCTGAGAAATGAGCAAGATGAAGGATTCTTTTTACATATAGAAGAACAAGATGGATAATCAAACCTAATAAACTAAAACTAGAACTAGGCAACGATGTGAAGTGCAAGCTGATGGACCTGCTGTGTCATGTATGATACTACAACGGTGGACTGCTAGTAAATGAGAGAAGCTGAGTTTTCAGAGCATCACTTTTTCTCTTACATGTTGCTTAGAATGAAAAAACAAACAAACAATAGAATACAGTCAAAAAATCTGACCCAAAATTATATTATAAAAGGGAGATTGAGAAAATCATGATGAAGGATTCCTTTCATATAATGAAGTACAATTTAAAGATATGCAGTAAAACTAAAAGAACAAAATGATAAACAAAACAGCTAATGAATTAGAACGAGAACAAAACAGTGATGGACACGACCAGTGGACCACGGGAGTACATACATGACAAGAACATCAAAATTAAAGCCAAAAGAATTAACAAACTAAAAGACACAAATCAAAGCAAAAGACCCCGTAATGCCACAGCCATAGAGCCAGAGCATTGCATTACAATTCCAAACTCTAACCGTATCCCTAACTTTGTCTCCACTTTTACCAGGTCATCATTTTTCAGACC
>NW_015763600.1:0-634 GCF_001515625.1 Sinocyclocheilus rhinocerous
ACTGCAGTTTGATTGATATTACTTGGAATGCGCAATAAAAAAATATTTCTGAAAAAAAAAAAAATAATGGAGTTATCGGTTTTTGCAAATGAACTCCTCATCTGTTTTTCACTACTATCATCTATGATTGATAACAAAATATATTTATTTTTATTGAACATTGATAAAGCAACATATTTTGTGTGAAAAGTAATCATAAAATCAGTTTGTTTTCTATATAAAAAATAAATATATAATGTAAAAAGCTCACAGCATGGGGCAAAATTCCTCCAGTATTGGTACAAATACTAAATAGCAAAAAAACAAAATATATATGTTAATTTAAAAAATAAAATAAAAATACAGGAACATTTACACTGCTTGAAAGAGACACCATAATTATTTAATATGGCTTTACAGTAGTAACTATGTTATTGTTTAATAAATGATAATGTAATATTTTATTATGACCGTTCCCATATGTTTATAATAATATAAATATAGTGATTATCTCTAAAGTAGACAACCAACTTTTAATAAATGATATTGACCATTTGAATCTAGCCATGCCAACAAATGGAAAAGTCAGTCAAATTTTTGTTTTTAACGTCAATTATTGTGCCTTTACCTAAATACCATACTTTTACATATTCTT
>NW_015763601.1:0-634 GCF_001515625.1 Sinocyclocheilus rhinocerous
ACCTGATGGAATAAAATGAAGAATAATGGAGATAAATGCAAGCACCTGAGAGATGCCATTTAAGAATCAGTGCAGATGTGAACTAATCAGGACTTCTTGCTCCACAATAAAAATGAAAGCGAAAGATTTTTAGCGACTAACACTTACTTCAGTTTGTTTCTCACACAAAGCTACTGTACAGCTTCAAAACATTTGGAATTATATTGCAGGAGTGGTATAAACTACTTTTATAGTTCTTTTTGTCATTTTTGAAGCTTGAAAGCATCTTGTTAATATATGCCTATGTTGTATGGAAGAGAATTTCCGCATAAAGTGTGGGGTCTTGTAAGATTTTTTCTCTTTTAGGAAAGAAATTGATACTTTTATTCAGCAAGCATGCATTCATTTATGAAAAAGTAACAATAAAGACATTTAAAATGTTATTTCTATTTTTATTTAAAATATATATAATGAATATTATATTAAATTATGAATAATAAAATATTCTTTAGCACCAAATCAGCAAATATTAGAATGCTTTTTGAAGGATCATGTGACACTAAAGACTGGTGTAATGGCTGCTGAAAATTATTTATAATTTAAAGTTTAATATATTTTAAAATATATTAAAATAGAAAACTGTTATTTTAAATTG
>NW_015763602.1:0-633 GCF_001515625.1 Sinocyclocheilus rhinocerous
CCTCTGCAGTGAATGGGTGCCGTCAGAATGAGAGTCCAAAAAGCTCATAAAAACATGACAATAATCCACAAGTAATCCATACAACTCCAGTACATCAATTAACAACTTGTGAATTGAAATTCAGCATGTTTGTAAAAAAAAAAAAAAGCAAAAATAATAATAATACATTATGTGACGATCCCCATTGTTTGATTTTGGAAGTTTCGTGATCAGTGGCTCCACCTACGACTTACTTCGATCTGAAGTCCATTGGGCACACCTGTCACTTTGGTTCAGATGCTCCTTCAAAAGAGATTGCTAACAGAGTGGAGATTGGGGCTTGGGACTTTGTTTGATTTGAGCAGTTCTCAGCACTACAACAGCACATCACACGTTCAGCTAGGAACCCTGCATTGCACACTGACGATGCTGACCTTTACAGAAATAATGTTGTTGCTGTTGTGTTTTTTGTTTCATTAAAAAGTGTTAATTTTGTGATTAATAAAGCCTTTTTCCTTTGAGCTTAAACTTGTTTGCGTGTGTCCCTCATTTTGTTGCCTTCCCTTTGAGCCAGAGGTCATAATAAATAAGAC
Source organism: Sinocyclocheilus rhinocerous (assembly GCF_001515625.1). Classification (NCBI taxonomy): domain Eukaryota; kingdom Metazoa; phylum Chordata; class Actinopteri; order Cypriniformes; family Cyprinidae; genus Sinocyclocheilus; species Sinocyclocheilus rhinocerous. The sequence continues at coordinate 573 of NW_015763602.1, forward strand.
ATTTTAACGGTCATTTTGGCCAAAATACGAGTCCATAATCCATAATAACGCTTCCTCCAGT
>NW_015763603.1:0-634 GCF_001515625.1 Sinocyclocheilus rhinocerous
GAATTATTAGAAAATAATGCACACCCGAGGTGGTGATGCGGCCACGATGCGAAGTGTTTTTTATTACAAATCTCACAACTGTATTTCTTGTAATTGTGACTTCATATTTCACAATTGCAACTTTGCTTCTCGTAATTGTGATTTTATTTCTCACAACGTGGTTTTATGCCTCGCGATTCAGCGTTATCTCAATATCAGGTTTTTATTTCAGTTAAGATTTGGTTTCTTGTAATTGCAACTTTTATTGTTATATCTTACTTTTAAATTTAACTCACAATTTTCTTTTTTATTGTTTACTCTGAGACAGAAAAAGGGTTCCACAGCAAGAGTTGAACTTGTGACCTCTTAGACTTAAGCAAAGAATATTCCTCTGAGTCACATCAGCTCCTGCTCAGGTGGGGCCTGATCCCCCCTGAGACAGAAATCCTAGAATCGCCCTTTTCTGCACCGTCAGAATGTAGGAGGCTGGGAGAACAGCGTATCGCACAATTAGTTGGAAGGTATTTCCTAAGCTGATTTATGTTTCTCCCCTGGGCACTTGAGCACTTCATTGGTGGTGACCTCATTCAGGTTGTTGATCTATGTTGCATGCTCTTTTTTTCTTCACTATGAGGACTGAATTGGGGGCAGGTCC
>NW_015763604.1:0-634 GCF_001515625.1 Sinocyclocheilus rhinocerous
AAGTTTTTAAGACCCTTTCAAGACCCACAAAAAAACAAAAATCACCCAGAGTGTGACATTTATGGGCAGCTTAATCTAAAATCGATGATATCGAAATAATAGCTTAGTGTGGGAAAAGAAGTTCAAATAATTGCACACCATGTTTGCCTGACATGTAAAAACAAACCTCACTGGTTCAAGAAAAAATGGTTCAGCTTACATTTACCATATTTGACGTGCTCTATATATGTGTGTGTCAATGAATGTTTATATATGAATTAAATCTGTTCATCATAGAAAGCAATTGTGTCTCTTCAGAAAGCTTGAAATACATTGTTCCATTCATATGGATTACTTTTATGCTGTCTTCTTGTACTTTTTGATGCATGAAACTTTTGTTTGCTTGGACTTCTAATGGATGGACAAAAATGATAAGAGAATATTGAAAATATTGTCATGTATCTTCAAAGTCTTATGGGTTTGGAATGATTTGAGGGTGAGTAAATGATAAGAGAGTTTTCATTTTTTTTGGATTAATGTAAGGTCTGTTTTGGGTTCTGTTTCTTGTTCTTGTTTTCATGTATTTTATTTTGTAATTTCATTCATTATGTCAGTAGGTGCGTTCGACTTGAAGCACGGCTACAGACGGCAGTCA
>NW_015763605.1:0-634 GCF_001515625.1 Sinocyclocheilus rhinocerous
AGAGTGAAAACAATCAGATACTTCCAAAAGAAACTCGCGCAGAAAACCCAGTATGACACATTACAAATGAAGCATGAGCGATGCCGGAGACCCATTCATCCCAAACCAACAATGATATGGTCTTCACATCCAGTTACAGCTTTCACAGAGGTTACATTGTGTTTATCTGGTGGCATTAGAATGTATTTGCATCTGACTCTTTTGGGGTTTTCACAAACACTGAGGAAAACGGAGCACACAAAGACACGTTGTAACGTTTCCTTGAAACAGAAACCTAAGCCGGCGCACTGGTGCATCTAGCTAGTTCCAATAAATAAGTCAACAGTCATTTAGAATACGCTTTTGTCCAAAGACATTGCAGTGTCCTTATTGTGGATACACAGTTTTATCACTGGAGGTCTCTGAATCACTGGACTTTTAACATAGTGGATGTTCTTAAATGCTTAATAATGAAAATAAGTACATTTTTCTATTACAAACTGGAGCTAATGGTCAAACTAAACATTTCCCTTTGCTAGCTTTTATTTAGCAAATTAACAGCTTGGCCTACCAGCTTAGCACAGCGCTAGGGCTGTCACGACTCCTTGATTCAACTAATGCCGAGTTCACACTGCATGATTTTCAAACTCGTCGG
>NW_015763606.1:0-634 GCF_001515625.1 Sinocyclocheilus rhinocerous
AATCAGAGCAGAATTCACACAATCAATCAGTTTGATTGTGAAAAAGCATTGCATGTTTCGAATCAAAACTTTTATATTGTTTTCTTTATGAACACTCGAGATTTTAATTTGTAGATGCCTGTTCATGTAGGTCATTCATTTCAGAAAGCTTTTACAACTTTAAAGGTTTTCAGTACGTTGCTAGGGTGTTCTGGGTGGTTGCTGTGTGTTATCTAGGGTGTGTCATGTGGTTGCTAGGGTATTCTGGGTGGTTATTTGTTTCGTGGAATGTTTTTTCTCAGCTTTTAGATTAATCTCGATGGTTGCTAGGCAGGTTTACATGATTTCTACTAGAGGTTGACAGACTTTTACCGATAACGATAACTGGGCTGGACCACAATGGCCGATAACCGATTAAGTTTTTAAAATGGATACTGAATGAAAAGAAACATAATACTATGTAAAATAGTACTGAACATTATCACAAAAATAAAAAAGCAGTACTGAACCAGGAAAATGTACTTTACCATATCCCAAATATCAAAAATCAAAATATGCAATTCCCATATGCCATACCAGGGCTACTGACTGCAGCCAAATGGTCGCATTTTGCGACCATTTTTTCTGCCTGTGCGACTAGATTTTGTGTGCGGTC
>NW_015763607.1:0-634 GCF_001515625.1 Sinocyclocheilus rhinocerous
CTTTTCTGAAGACAGTCAGTTCCCTTCAGAGATACATTCATATATCACCACCAATTCAATATGTATATTTCAATATGTATATTTTTCTTCCTATATTTCAAGCATCGTGAACCATGATCTTGCTTTGCCTGCTGCAGTATTTTCTCCTCTTTGTGTCCGTCTTCAGCGCCTCTGGCCTCTGTTAACGGCCATTTACAGACTTAGTATTTCCACACAAATGACATTTTGGGAAATGATTGCAATACAGCAGGTTCCGATTTATGGCCGGTTGACATCTCTCTCTCCACTGACGCAGTAACGACCGTGGGGGGAAAAAAACACTTCTGTCCAATGATTGTAAACAGACATTGGGTCCGTCATACTGGAGAAATGTTTGCGGTTATGTAGCCAAAAATATTAAAGACCCACCGAATCTGAATTTAAGACAATTTAATACTTTTTAAGGCCTTTTATTAGGAAACTTTATTTAAGACATTTTAAGACTTTTTAAGGATCCGCAGCCACCCTGATAAAGTCAGAACTGGCAGATATAAAGTTGCAATTATGAAAAATAGAAGCGACTGAGATATAAAGTCGCAATTGTGGAAGAAAGATGCAACTGGGAGATATAAAGTCACAATTATGAAAATGACGC
>NW_015763608.1:0-634 GCF_001515625.1 Sinocyclocheilus rhinocerous
ATTTTACTGTATTTTTGATTAAATAAATGCAGCCTTGGTGAGCAGTTTCTGACTTCATTAAAAAAAATCTCATCGACCCCAAAATTTTGAGCAGTAGTGTATGAATTAAGCTTGTTTAATTATTAGATTACAATTTAATTGTTCAATTTTAATCACATTCCTTTAAAAATACTGTCAAATTACGTTTCTGTTGATGATAAACTAATTATCATAATAGATGACCGCAGAAAACATTTCACCAGACATAATACAATATACAATACAATACAATTTTATTTATATAGCATAGTTTGAAAACAACCGGCGTTGACCAAAGTGCTTTACAACACTATGCCAACAATAGGCAAATTTAAACAGTTGTAAAACAAAATAATACATTAAATATACACAAGCTGTAAAATATGTGTGGCGTTCCTGAGAACAAAGTCAAGGTCAAAGTCATAAAAACATTTCAGATTGATTGATTGTTTGGAAGATTGTTGTGTTTCCGTCTGAAATGAGCCATCATTTTTTGAAGTCCATGGCAGTTAGTGATGATATATGATGTGTGTGTGTGCGCGTGTGTGCGTGTGTGTGCGCGCGTGTGTGTGTGTTTGCTGCTGTTGCCTTGACCTGCACAGATTGAGGAGTGACC
>NW_015763609.1:0-634 GCF_001515625.1 Sinocyclocheilus rhinocerous
CAACATTCCTCACCGCTGCAACAGCACCAAACATCGCATCATCTCACCCAAACTGCCCACCCCTCACCCCGCCCTCAGCGAGCTGCAGAATCTGGCCAATGAGGGCTCCGGAGCGGAGGCGGGGCTAGAGGTGGGCCCGGGCGATGCTTTAGTCGCTGTCATGCCTTCAGAGAGGAAGCAGCTCTCTGGTGCGCCAGAAGATGGTGGGCGGGTCGAGGACACTGGGGGCGGGGCTTCACCGTGCTCCGCCTCTTCCTCGTCCTCCTCGAGTCCGCCCCAAACGCAGCGGGCGGCGACAATCGCTCTTAGCAACGGAAACGGATTCTACGGTGACCAGCGGGGCGGATTGGCAGCGGTGGCGCTGCCGCAGAATGCGCTCATCGTCATGACGACGGCAGCACTGGTGGGGCGTGGCTGTGGGGAGGAGCCAAAGGGCAAGCTAGGCTCCACACGACTGTCGCTCACCCGCACCGGCGGGCGGCTCGTTCTATCTCCTGTGCCGCCCAAACAGGACACGCCCTCCCCGCCAAGCTCCGCCTCCCCACCGAGCCCTGCCCCACCCAATCAGGGCGTGGCCACGCTGTCACTCACTCTCCTGCCCAGCCCTGTGATTGGAGGACTGCTGCTGACCGAC
>NW_015763610.1:0-634 GCF_001515625.1 Sinocyclocheilus rhinocerous
ATCCTTAACTCAACCTTATGCTGTCTCAAACCAGTAGGACTTTCTGTTGGAGGACAAATTAAGATATTGTCATAGAGAAATGTTTGCCCATACAATGGAAGACAAAAAGGAACAAAGGTATGATTAATCAAAGACACCAGTCATTTCATCTGATATCAAAATGTCAGACCAAAGGACCACAAATAAGGAGACTGCAATTGCAAGGTGTATGGTGAAAAGTTTTTTAACCCAAACAAATTGAATCACTTCAGAAAACTTCATGTGACTAATTACCTTTATGCTCCATTTACTGTATATGTCTGTTAGTATTTTAAAGTTTGATCCCCATTTTCTTTTGCATTTTTTTTTTTTCAAAACAAATGGTTGATAAAATACAAATCCGCATTTGCTAATTTAATCTCCAATATGGATGATACTTTACTGAAGATGATCTCCAGTAAAGTATCATCCATATTGGAGTTTAAATTGGCAAATGCGGATTTGTATTTTATAAACCATTTGTTTTGGAAAAAAATTTAATAAAAATTAGCTGGTGTTCACTGAAGCCTAATTTGAGAGTACATTTGTATTTTATGAACAAATAAAAACTTTATGGATGTTTGTATGCATGCCTGTTTTAGGGCATATTGTAAAA
>NW_015763611.1:0-633 GCF_001515625.1 Sinocyclocheilus rhinocerous
AAATTTACCCTTATGACTGGTTTTGTGGTCCAGGGTCACATTTAAGTGTTTAGTTTATCAAACTTTATGTATTTCCATTTGTATATTTCATTTATAATACATTTCTTTAAAGGCTGTTTTTCTCCACTTCAGCAACACTCACTGACACCAAAATCTGCAACGTTTTATTCCTATATATATTCTGAAAGTTTTTGCAGTTTTATATGTCATTAGTTTGATTATATATTTAACATTTCGTGCCAAAAACTTTTTTCAAAAAATTCCAAAAAACATTTTTTTTAGATTTGTGGATTGTTAAAAAGAGATATCCCAAATCCTCTCTATAATACAGTATGTAAACAAGATACCTCAAAAAATGGCTTTATCCAGTTGTTTTGAAAAAAATGCAAAATATTTAATTAGAAAATTAGTGCATGTTTAATTAGATAATGCATCATTTGCATACTTAAACATTTCAGAAAACTTACATAATACAAAAAAAGTCTTGTTTTCACCGTGATTGATCAACTGAGCAGGAAATATCGATTTGTTCATTTTTACCCTGTTCACTTGTTGGGCCTTAAAAAACACTTATGTGAGTTCACTAGGAACATGATGTGTCTCATGGATGGGAACTGTATGTAATCTCTGTGT
>NW_015763612.1:0-634 GCF_001515625.1 Sinocyclocheilus rhinocerous
CAGAACTTAACAATGACTACAAAACGAAACGCAGACAAGACTTTGCCTACTTATTTCAAAACTCACACGCCACTCTCAAGTTACAAACGGGCGTATACGTTCTCAAATCTAGTCATTTTGGTGACTATTTAAAACACAAGCCATGACGTCGCCATACAAACTCACTTACCTGTTTATAATACAGTAATACAGTGCGAGGAAAAACCGCGTGGACTCCTCCTTCACAAGTGAACTGTGCATAAACAGGTGAACACGCAGCTCGCGAGAGGAGCGCTGCTGCTTATGAGAGTCAGCTCACAGGTAAGAGTTAAATCTCGGCTGTCTAACTTTGTACTTTGATTCATTTACATGCACTTTTACCGGTTGTGATCTTATTTAAAAAAAATTAACGGTTACAATCTCTCAGGCTAAGTAGCGACTTTGGAAACTGGGCAGCCCTTACTTTACATGAACTTCTTATTTCAAGTGCAATGCTGCACATTTTCTGTTGTTCCTTTGGTTTTACTAATACATTCATGTCGTGTGAGAGATGGAACTTTTTTATGTAGCGTTTTAGTGTTTACCATTCCGACTGATTTATGAAAGACACTGAGGTTCGTAGCATTTTTCATCTTTCTATGTCTGAAGTGCACAA
>NW_015763613.1:0-634 GCF_001515625.1 Sinocyclocheilus rhinocerous
GAATGTTCAGAGAACATTCAAAAGTAACATTCTCATAATCTTTGCAAAATGATACAATGGAATGTTCCATTAATGTTTGAATAACCAAGAAAGCATTTTTTAAACATTTAAATGTTCAGAGAACATTTATAACGTTTTTATAAGTAAATGGGAACGTTAGCAAATATTCTTAGAACATTTTGTTAGCCAGGGTTCTGCTCTTATTAGCACTTGTGTGTTGTGCTACAGTACTTTAATTTGTATTCTCTCTGTTTTCCGTCACATTATCAGACGCGAGACTCTTTTAACCTTTTTTCGAAACAAAATTCAGAGATCTTAGACCCGTTTGAACCAGCTAAAACCAGCATAAAATGCCCAGAACATACTGATAACCAGTGTTAGGATGCAAGCTGCTCACCATCTGAACCAGTTTAGTTGCTTCGAGCTGTTTTAGCAGGTCATAAAGGTTTATGCTTTCAATAATTCATTATTAACTCTTTCCCGGCCAAACACGGAATTTTCCAGGTTTCCGTGTTTTCGCAGTTATACGTTAGGGGGCGCTATTTCGCATCTCCTAAATGAGTCTAGAAAGTGCCGATCAAAAACACAGACCAGGAAGACACAGAAACGAGCGATCTCATATGTAAGCATATGC
>NW_015763614.1:0-634 GCF_001515625.1 Sinocyclocheilus rhinocerous
AATAATTTTTTTAACGTTTTGATTATTTTCTGTCACTTGTTGCAAATGTGTTCTAACTAAACTAGTTGTTAATGTGTTCTAACGTCCAGACAATAATAATAATAGTTTTAGTTTCACAAAACATTTCTTTGTAGAGTCTGACGTGGCTGAAAGTAATGACTTGCTGATGTTGGGTGCCAGATGTTAATTCATGAGCTGCTCGGACTCATTCAATGATGGATACATAGACTGATAACTTGATTAATAGCTCAAGTCTTTTTGAGGGATTCATTAAAGGAATCATGCTCCACTAGTTGAACCGTATGTTTCGGAGTCCAGCCAGTGAAGACACTGCAAGAGAAAGCATTTTTATATCATCACATTCGATTCAAACTGGCAACTCCAATAACTATAATTTACCTTATGCCCTTTATGCCTGTAGATTTATTAGCAGCTCAATCTATGTTTAGTTTGCATACCTGTCTTTCTTGCAAATAAGTGTTAAAAGTAACTTGGTTTGACAGTGAGATCTGCTGAAATCATGTGCATCAGTGTATCTCAATGAATTCCTTGATTTCAGTGGAGGATTGATGAAAAACCTGTGAAGATTGACAAATGGGATGGTGCAGCGGTGAAGAACTCTCTAGATGATGCA
>NW_015763615.1:0-634 GCF_001515625.1 Sinocyclocheilus rhinocerous
CAGTTCTCCCATCTGCTGCTTTATCTGCATGTTTCCTGGACACCCTCAATACTTAAAAGATGGCTCTTCTCCACCATGGCCTCGTGATTCCCAGTGATCTTTTGCTTTCTCCATGGTTGTATTCCACTTTGCCATGGTAGTCATCACTGCCAACAGCTCCTACATGAAGGTCTTTCGTTCCTCTATGGTTACCTACACCACACAGGTCTCTTGCTCCGCCTTGGTCCCCTGCTCCGTGTTTGTGTATTTAAGCCCTGGTTTCCCTGCGTTTCATTCATTTTTAGTTTTTCAATCTAAATAGCTGCTTCCTTGGCTTTGTGCTAGAGTCACAGGTTTTTATAAAATAATGAGAAAGTCAGAATTTTAATAAAGGCATGAATCGCACATAGGCTTACATGTAGAATCTGTATGATATAATTTTTGGGAAATAAGTGTGATAATTTCTTGTTTTATTTAGTACTGCCATGAGGAGGCTCTGTAACAGATATTTACATATTTTCTACAAGATAAAGCAATATCTGAAATTAAACAAATTACCTTGTTTAAAAAGTTACTACATGGTTTTTAATATTGTGCTTTGTCAAGTAACAAACCCATGGTTAATTTGTGGTTACCATGGCTACAAGAACCATGA
>NW_015763616.1:0-634 GCF_001515625.1 Sinocyclocheilus rhinocerous
CTGTGTGGCCAGACGTGTGTTGGAATGATCCACTCGTTTGGTGCTGAAGGACAAAATGGTATTTAAAGGTTCAAGTCACGTCTTCAAACATTTTCAGCTAAGACTGAATTAGCAAAACAAACAACGCAGCTGACATCTGCTGGAGATTTCTGAAGGCTTACTTGTAGTCTCGCTCCCAGAACTTCACAGGCCGGGTGTATGAAGTAACGAAAACAGCGCTGCCCAGCACAGGGTTGAGAGGAGTGGAAAAGAGAGCTGAAAACACAGCTTGCACAAACAGCATGGCTGAGTCTGAGCGCAAAACTAGAGTTAAGGGGCATTTATGAAAAACAACTGTAGGGCAAGACCCTTTAAACATGCTGAATGTGGAGAAAAATATATATTTATAAAGACTGAAAACTGCCTAAAGGAGCTAAGGAGGAACATGTGGCCCAGAGCAAAACCAATTGTACAAATGTTCTATAGAAAATGGCAGCATTCCCATGGAGCACAAATTAAGAAGAACTGGCAAAGTTATGAGATCAGCATTCAGGTCTGTGTGAGAGTAACGGTGGAAAAGGATACGGGGAACGGCGAATGGCTGAGCGAAGGCATGGAAAGCAGAACCCCATGTGATCTGCCAAGGTGCAATGTA
>NW_015763617.1:0-634 GCF_001515625.1 Sinocyclocheilus rhinocerous
CTGCAATGCTGCATTACTAACAGTCTGAATGGGAAGCACCTCTCATCTTCATTTCCTTTTTCTCTCGCCCCCACCCCACTAAAAAAACTATCTAGTCTACAACACAAATGCAAGACATACATGCTCCTCTGTCTCTCCTTCTCAGACTTTGAAGATCCAGTGCGAAAATCCTCACTACTTCCTGTCCTATTTAGTTTAAATCGTGGTATTCATGTCAGATGCATACCAGCATTCAGCTGCACTCCTTCAGTGTCAAAGAGTTCAGTTCCATGATCAATTTTGGTTTGAAGAATGGTTGAAGAATAAATGGCTCTTAAATGTTCATCTCTCTACTAATATCTATGAATATCAAGTCTATAAAATGTATGTAAACATATATGTCAACAGCCATTTTTTCAATGCATTATTTATTATTTATTAATTTTATTGTTACCATACACACACACACACACCACACAAATTGTTTCTTCAGCCGTTCTTTGGGGTGGTTGAGGTGCTATATAGCACCGCTACCGTATAAAGAACCTGTTAAGCCCCTGTATAGTTCTTTAAAAGTTCTCTAACTCTCTCTTAGTCTCTTAGTTTAGTCGGGGAAAGGATTAAAAATGACATTAAAATACAGTGCATTTCCTGA
>NW_015763618.1:0-634 GCF_001515625.1 Sinocyclocheilus rhinocerous
ATTGGCTGTTTATTAGTACTTATAAAGCACATATTAATGTCTTATACTGCATGACCATATTTTAGATCCCTTAATCCTACCCAGGTATGCATACCTAAACTTAACAAATACCTTACTAACTATTAATAACCAGCAAATTAGCAAGTTAGAATTGGTCCCCAAACCAAAGTGTAACCCAAGTTTCATTAAACATATCTTAATTTGTGAAGATAAGAATTTGGAACAACATAAGAGTGAGCAATTGATGACAGAATCTTCATTTTTGAGTGAACTACCCCTTTAAGGTATAACTTGAGGGGTTTGTTGCAACCGGCTGTTGATCAGGTCAATAGAAGTGTGCTGCACACAACATTTCTTTGGAAGCCAATGCCTCTGTACTCCTGGTTCCCTTTTCTTGTAGTTTGTGATTATATAAGAAGCTCATCTTGTGACACATGCGTTCAGGCAGATAGACGAGCAGTGAACTCTTACAGCGCCTGGTCAAGCCTGAGGGAATCCTGATGCTGCCTACAGCTATTCTACAGACCAGACTTCAGGTATTAGCTTTTTTCAAGGGTTCAAGGTTCAATCGATATCAGTTTTTAAATCAGCTTGACTCTATGAGATTTTGTGGTCTTAAAGTGGAAGTGAAGCA
>NW_015763619.1:0-634 GCF_001515625.1 Sinocyclocheilus rhinocerous
ATCCTTATTTGAATCCTTGTCGTCCTCGTCATCCTGCCTGCCTCCCTCCACACACCATGACCGTGACACATAGATAGATAGATAGATACTTTATTAACGCCATTAGGTAAATTAGTTTTATAAAACCGTATTTATTTATTATTATTGATTGTTTTTATATTCTTCATTCCTGCGCTGCCTGTTAATGTGTACAACAATAACAACAACTAAGCGCTATTTTCCTCACACTGGCGTATAGAGTGAAAGCAGCTAGTCTCCCATTGAGAATGAATCTGTCAGGCGGACGTAGAAATCTCCCTGCTGAGGTTTTCATGGACATGTGAGTTGTGTGAGGCGGAGGGATACCGGTTTTACGTTCGTAGTGATCCGGTCCTGTGTTCAGTTTCACTGAGCGCGAGAGCGACCATTCGCGGGTGGAGGCTGAGAGAAATTTAAATCCTCCGGGTTGCGGTCGACAAGCAAAAAGGCGAAAAAAATCACGGTTATTTCTTTCTTTTTGTTCAGAACGCAGTTTGACGGTGTAAATGTGCGGTCGGTAGGGTGCGAGTGTTCAAGTTTTCGAGGGTTTTTCGCCATGGTGGTCGGGAAACGGTTCCTGTGCGTGAGCGGAGAGGAGCCGCTGGAGCCCGCGCAC
>NW_015763620.1:0-634 GCF_001515625.1 Sinocyclocheilus rhinocerous
CTGTTTAAGGGTGGAGACTTGTTTCTGAAGGCTGATGTTCTCCTCCTCCAGTTCAGTGTAGTCTTGCAGCAGACGAGACTCTCGAATCTTGTACTCTCGAATGTCGTCACGCAGACGACTGCGCTGCAGCTCCACAATTTCATTATTCTTAAGGACACAACAAACTTTAGTTTAAAGAATATAAGTAAAGAATATAGATTCACATATAGAATATAACTCTACTGGTTTCATAACTCACTGGCCTGGGTTTGTTTGCTGTTGAGTACTTTTTTATGTGAACAACTTTCATAAATATGTTTAGTAAATTCAATACTCTTAATAAAACCCTCTACAGCACAAACCTCTCTCAGCTCGAGTGCGAGGGTGGCCAGACGTTCGTTCTCCGCCTGGGTGCTGGTGAGAGTGTTTTTGGTTTGTCGTAGGTCAGCCTGCAGTTCTTGCACTCTCTGCTCATAGTACGCCTCTTTAGATGCCGACTCCAGGATGAGGGACTCCTCCCTGCTTTCCCCATCTGCAGCCACCTTTCTATGGGTGGAGTGAACCTGGCCATATGCCTGTATGAACATGATTGGAGAGAGATGAGGGTTAGAACTAGGGGTGCTCCGATCAGGATTTTTGAGGCCGATCACCGATC
>NW_015763621.1:0-634 GCF_001515625.1 Sinocyclocheilus rhinocerous
TTACAAGTACAATTTTAGCTGTATTATTTGTGTCCCCTTAAAAAAATCGCTCTTGAGGAATTTTATGTTTATTGTTAGACGAAATGTACGCCCCGTTTGTTCTTTAGCAGCTTTTCAGGAGTGACCACTTGCACAGCCAGAAAAAGCAACAGGAAAATACCCACTTTAACTTTTCATCGTCCCCAGCATTGCTCGCCCGTCTCCAGTGCTCTGTGCCAACAAACACACACCGTTCTACCCTCTCTGAAACAACCCAATGATGACTCATTCCCTGCAACGTCTTACATAATGACAGGTCTGGAAACTGACTCTGGTCTGCCACATGAGGGCAGTGCAGCACACCGAGTCCAAGGCCCAAAATAGACACAACTTGAAGTGATGGAATCTTGCAGCTGGTTTTGTAACCTAATTGTCCAGTGAACCAGATTCTCTACCTTCTTCCCGTGAACTGAGTGGCTACATGTTCCCGGGCTAGACTGTACAACTGTGAACAGCGTCTTATACAACCATACAGTCGGTCACGCACACATACACACCTGAGATTCTAGGTGAGTAATACGATGGGCACATTCATTGGTAAACGCAGACGGACACAGATGGCACCAGCAGGTTGTTTCGATCATTACCTCATAGC
>NW_015763622.1:0-634 GCF_001515625.1 Sinocyclocheilus rhinocerous
ACGTTTGCTCTCCAGTCCTCCTCCCCTCCCACTCCCCACTCCTCTTTCGGCTCTCCGTCAGTCTGCGCGCCGCGCAAGGGAGAGATTGAAAGTGACACACTCACATTGTTGCTTTTGAGATTTTACGCCGCTGTAATAGGTAATGTCCGCATCGCACAAAGCAGATACTTGACGTGTGTTTTAGCTTGGTTTCTCTTTTTGTGCATGCAGCAACATAGATGGACGTTTTCAGATTTTGATGCTCTCTTTGCGCCCGCTGCTAAGGTTTTCAGTTCTGCCACGGACACTCGTTTGACTCAAACTCACGGTAAACGGTGACAAGATTCTGTACTGCCGGAGAGATTGTCGTCGGTCGCTTCTCGGAACTTCTCGGATCTCTGTGCTGTGTTCAATCTCGTGCACTGTCCTCTCTCTCTTTCTCTCGCGCTCTCTCTCTCTCTTCATGCTGTCTATCTCCTGCTACCTGTACCCCTCAGCTCGGAGTCTCTCAGTTCCAGTGGCTCAGTCACAGCGCACAGTGCACGGAGCCAAAGTGTCCAACACCGAACCCACCGAACCCGATCGTATTCAGTCCTCCGCGAGGCAGCGAGAAGCCCAGCCCTGGATTCAATACTTTTAATCAATGGACAGAGCC
>NW_015763623.1:0-634 GCF_001515625.1 Sinocyclocheilus rhinocerous
TCTCTTCTGTTGCTACGGAGAAAAAAATTAATAAAAAAGAGACTTTCTTTACTTTTACACAAAATGTGACATTCAAAATAACTGCAGTCTCAATACTGTCTGCCTTTTCGATGACTCTTAGATGATTAAAAGAACAAAACAAGCGTTGATCTCGAGCTGAACGTGCTTCCATCTGTCTGACTGTCCCTGAAATAAAATAACTGATTCCTGGAGAAGTAGAGAGGCTGGTCCTGTTGATCTGCCATGAGAGGATGAATTAGTAGGAAAAGGGGTCTTACTTGATTGAAACCAACTTGTGTGATCTGAGGGCAAGTGGGGGTCACTGGGTCAACCAAAGGCTGTGGGATGAGCCAGGAAATGAGAGATGACCACATTTGAAGCATAAAATCGCAAATGGACACAGTAGCACAGTAAGTGACTGGCACATAATGAAGCGAGTGTGTGATCTGTATTATGACTAAAATGAGGTATACACACCTTATAGACCTGGTCCAAAGTGAGACAGCGGTTTGCTTCCGGTCGAATCGTCCAAAAGGAGATCTTGCCATCGGGAGATGTCTCCCGGACGAACATGTCATGCAGTGAGAGATTATGACGTATGGAATTCTAACAAAAAAAAAATGAAACAAATCAC
>NW_015763624.1:0-634 GCF_001515625.1 Sinocyclocheilus rhinocerous
GTATATATATATATATATATATTTTTTTTTTTTTTACATATTTCAACAAATACGTACATTTATTTCAGATGTAAAGATTTAATATCTTGAATATATATAGATATTAGATCTTTAAATCTGAAATCAATCTAAAAATATATGTCCCTCTTTAATATGTATGTTCTCACATTCTTTCCTACTGAAATGACTTCTAATAAAGTAATAAATTACAATATGAGGACAGGTGTAAACATCACATGCAAGACCTCAAAATCCATCTGATCCAAGCACATAGATCCATCAGTTCCAACTCATCTATTCTCTGATCAAGTCTCACCAAAAACATCTCTAGCATGCATTTCTTTCACAACAACAGGCCAAAAGCACCATTGCTGCACTCAAAGGGAAAAACTCCCTGTCCCACTTAAGCTGGTCACAGTGGATGCAGAAACACAGAGGTTTGTGCTGGAAAAAAAAAAGCCTGAAAGTCCTCATCAGTGGAAAATACGAACATGCTTTTTCTGCCAAGTCATCAAAGCAGGAAATAAATACACATTATGGCCACCAGCACAGGGCCGTCTGTCAGGCATATTTCCTGCTGATTGACAATAAGCTGTGCTGATGGAAAATATGAACACTGATCAGCCTTACTGCT
>NW_015763625.1:0-634 GCF_001515625.1 Sinocyclocheilus rhinocerous
TTCAGCCACGTCAATGTGCAGTTTTCAATGTATGGAGCGCCAAACGCTCAAGCGTGCAACCCGCAGTACCCCTACAGCCATCAGTGCTCTGAATTCACCTGTGAACCAGACATGGAGGTCCAAAGCCCAACAAGAGGCAGCATTGTCGGTCTTCAAGTGCCAAAAAGGCCCAGGATGAACCATGGAGCTCGAGTGAAGGGCCAGGATGAGCTGTGTGTGGTGTGTGGAGATAAAGCCTCGGGATATCACTACAATGCCCTCACCTGTGAGGGATGCAAAGGTTGGACAATCACAATAGCACTGAATTTTAAGACAATATTAATCCATGATGCACTTCTTGAATTTACAGTATTTACTAATGTCCAAAATCAGTACTTATAAGACTCCATGTAATGGCTTGATGAGCAGTTTTCTTTCCCGTGTTCCTTTGGGTGGGATATATCTAAGAGCTTGTCTCATTTTTTTAAAATAGCAAATAGCAATGGACTATGATTTGGTACTTGCTATTTGCTTGTATATATCTCCAACTCATCAAAATGTTTGGTCTGTTTCCCTGAATGAGAAAGACTGTGAATTTTAAGAATATACACTACCATTCAAAGGTTTGGGGTCAGTAATTTTTTTTTTTTCATAA
>NW_015763626.1:0-634 GCF_001515625.1 Sinocyclocheilus rhinocerous
CATACACTAAACGACTGAGGATCACACACTACCAGACTTTAAAGTCGTTCCGATCACAACAAACTCGCGCAGAAACGTGTGCCTTGTTGCGGGGGAGATGCGTGACAGACATGAAAGTAATGCATGTTCTAAAATAGACTCGAAATATCAAACATGTTTCTGACTGGATGGAGTCTAAGTCTGAAGCTAAAAATCGGAGTCTGTTACCATACACTACATGATTTCCTGTTGTTTTAGAGTAGTTCACTTTTATTGTATGGACAAAACCTATCCCATTATTCTGTAATGTAATTAGAATTCCACTTTCAGTCAGTACTTAAAACACAAAATGTGTGGGTGAAAGTGACTCATAATGATGGAGCAGTTCATTTATAATATTAACATTAATTTCTTTACAAAACAACAACTGCAGTAACATTAACATGGCGAAGTTTGATCAGATAGTGAGGGAATAGAAGCCAACAAATGTTCAGCAAACATGCTGCTTAAAAAGTATCCCAGGGTGCACCTCATGAAATGCTGGAATCCCTGCAAAGTGGCTGTTTTGTCATTTCATTTTGATGTTCTGACTATTTTTCTGAATGTGGAAAATAGTATTAAAGGGGTCATATGATGCGATTTCAATTTTTCCTTT
>NW_015763627.1:0-634 GCF_001515625.1 Sinocyclocheilus rhinocerous
GAAATTACTTTGCCAAATTATAGAAAAAGTGGAACATGCTGTATGAGAGCAGACTCTGTGTGCATTTTAAAATGAACACCTAACAAATTTATATCAGCATTGTGCATACAAAACATATTTGAACTTTTGCCACATTTTTTTTGATAGACTTAAAATCAAGAGTAGAGAGATGGGGGCCATAGTCAAAACCGCATATTCCATAAGCATGACTGCTCAATTTGCCGGAGTGCATGCACAGACCAAAACACCACCACAGAATTACAATACTCTTGAAAGCTGAATATATTGGTCATATGTATTTCCATTATGTCATTCATTGAAGCTTTAAGAAGCTTTTCTTATAATCAGAAGATGCAGATTCTGCACATTTCTGTTGTTTTATGTTACATACCATCAGTTAGGGTCAGCAGCACTGTGCCTGATGGGTCTGATATCCAGTCAGAAGTCAGAGATCATTATTACATCATTACAGTAGAAAAGCTCAAGTCTAAAGTTGGAACTGAGTAAATCGGGAATAGAGTGCAGTAACGTTAGTTCCAACAAGCGCGAACTCCATACAGTAGTTTGTCAGTCTAAGTATTCAGCGAGTTGATGTAAGCATTAGCTTGCAAAATTCAGAACTTCTATAACAGAT
>NW_015763628.1:0-634 GCF_001515625.1 Sinocyclocheilus rhinocerous
TTTGCATAACGACATGGGTGACATAGGTATTACAATGTGAAGGTGGTTTATGAGGACACTTCCCGTGACCCCGCAATTCAAATGGCTTAAAAAACATACTAAATGGTGTTTTAGTATGTTTTCTTTTTTTGGTGTAAATCTAAAAATGCTGAAATTTTCTGTAAGGGGTAGGATTAGATGTAGGTACAGCACACAAAATTGGAAACACTTCAGGAGTTTCAGGAGTTTCAAAGTCATAATCTGATTGGTTGAATTCTACAGGATTTCCGGGAGATGTGTGTGTTGCGTTGTTTAATGTTCTGCCTGGAAACAAAAATGCTCTTATGCCAAACCCCCTCATGGAACAGGAAAGCTGTCATGTTTACAACTGTGACAGTGAGCACTTATCAGGATCAAATAAATGCTGGATTTTCAAAACTATGTGAAATATGTAAAGTTTGCAGCATAGACTCTTAAAAATGCATTCAAGAGTTTTACACGCCGGTCTGTTATTGTGTGGACATTTCCACACCCCTAAACATGACGCGCTACAAAATGAAACGTGATTGGTTGCTTTACCTGTCAGTCATAGGCTTCTTGGGAGGTCCTTGGCCATTCAAAGCAGCCAAGGCTCCCAGACCTTCTCCCGTTAGTC
>NW_015763629.1:0-634 GCF_001515625.1 Sinocyclocheilus rhinocerous
TGGCTTATTTTAATGCCGCTTTCAATCTGTGAAACAATGCAAAGCCCTTACTCAAAAAACCAGAGGAACATGCATAGCACATTAGGGCAATGACATAAATTCAATTTGCAAATTGCAGTTGTGCTCGATAGTCGCAATGAAAAATACCGTAATACTCTCTGCGGCCCTTCCAATTGATCTGATGAATTGAGTGTTATGTGTTCCCTTTCCGTGGACAGGGAAAATAACTGCAGCAAAGTGTGAGTAGAGAGGAATAAGTTCAGTGCTCAGCACTATAATTGGACAGTGAATATGTGTGCGATTATTCAATTACGAAAACAAATGTTATTAGAAAGACCATGAACTTATCCGAAGTGAACCTCATTTTCTATAAAATCTAGCGTAAAATTTTATAAAATAATTCAAATGTTACACAGACCTCATGGAGGCTAAAGAGGAATATCACATTTGGACACATTCTGGATATATTTATACAGTGTATAATAGTGTATAAATGAGATTTGGAGACTGATGTTGGAGACAATCATGGCTGACTGGATGCTGAAAATAACAGATTTTAATATGTCCTTGGGGTGTTGAACTGCCCTTAATAACAGATATTACATGAAGCCGTTATGGATGTCTTTGTCTGAGC
>NW_015763630.1:0-633 GCF_001515625.1 Sinocyclocheilus rhinocerous
TGTGGGCTAATTTTCATTTTTGGGTGAACTAACCCTTTAACCCTAGACCTCAGGGCTGGTGAGACTTATGATACTACTACAGACAGATAAAAAAGCTACTACTTGTTGAGTTCGGTTCTGTACACTGCGTGGATATAACGCTATGTGGTTGTCATTGCCTTGTTTGTCGGGAGTGAATTGAGTTGTAAAATGCGGTTGTCACTTCAGCAAATAACCAAACAGTGTATGTACAAAACAGGATTAAGCACTCAGAAGAGGATTGTATGTGGCACCTACTGTAAGTGAATAGATGCAGCAGGGTGATCACATGGTGTTCAGGGGTCTTGATGGTGCAGTAAAGTCATAGTGGGTGGCTAGAGAGGCTCAAGTGTCGTAGATGAAGTAATAATTGTGGAAGTGGATTTCTGATCCACTTACTTACAGTATAACAGGCTCAGTCCTCCTGGAGTAACCTGAGGTTAAGTACCTTGATAAAGGACACACCGGTGAAAATTCATAGATCAACACTTGGTGTTTTTTTAACCAACAGCATTTCAGTTACTACACCAGAGCTTTAAACATAATATATATAAGTGGGTAAATAATCAAATTATCTGCTCTTTTTCTTTTCTTTTCTGATATTCCAGGAATTCC
>NW_015763631.1:0-634 GCF_001515625.1 Sinocyclocheilus rhinocerous
CTCCTTCAGATAATGCCATAAATGAGGCAGAATTTACATACAACATGCAGCATGCCGCTCTCCGCTTCTCAGCACGTCGGGGTGTTCGGTGTGCGAAAAGAGCGCCGCTCTGCCAGCGCCGGCTCTGAAGAGGCTCTCCAGCGGGACAGCCATTAGAGCCATCTCAGACTAATGACATGAGAAGCGCTAGCACAACGCCAACTTCCCCTGCCTGCCTCACGCTGCTGATGTTAACTATGCCTGTTAATACCACAACTTCAACCCTCAGCTCCCCTCTCAGAGTTAAAACTCCCTCAAAGTTAAAAACCCTTTTTCACATGCGGCCGATGAAAGGGCTCGACTTTGCATGCTATTACCTGCAGATTAGGCTCGTAACGTCCCAAAGCTCAGTCATCTATATGTACTAAATGTATGATCTAACTTAAACCACAACTCTGAGTTTTAAAGTTCAAACCTCCCGTTTTGCCTTCGTATTCGGGGAGAAGCTGCGATCCGTTTCCATGTTTGTTTGCGGCTTTGTTTTGTGTGTCACTCTAAATGGAGTGGTGGCCTAAAACAGTACTTTAGCCCACCTGCATGTCACACTCAGTGGAAGCCGAGAGAGACCCGCTAAATTAGCTCATTGCCTGATTGA
>NW_015763632.1:0-626 GCF_001515625.1 Sinocyclocheilus rhinocerous
ATCATCTGTATGTGTGTGTGTGTGTGTGTGTGTGTGTGTGTGTTTGTGCTGCCCTCTTGAGGTTCTGTGTGTTTAGATTTGAATGGACTGTCAAACTGTTGAACTGGTTTGGCATTTTATTCTAGTTTCAGAAGTGCACACATTTTAAAATATTAAGCACAGTATATAAATATTGCGGTTTAGAAATGTGAAATTAGATTATACAAGTTTTTTTCTATATCTATTCTTTGTAGGAAGCAGAAAGCACCACTAGGGGACAGTCTCTGTTTGCCAATGATGTAGTTATTGTTCATGCTGATCTGGAATGACATCAAGCAACTAGAATGAACCACTAGATTGTTTTTGAAAAAATGTATAAAGTAACATAAGATTTTTGCACCACACATGCACTGTTTATAGTAAAATAAATCTGAATGCGAGGAACATATTTGAATATCACCATGGCTTACTTTCACTGGATAAGGATCCAGATAGGATTTCTGCTCCTCCTCTGGGGGCCAAGAGTTTGATACAGAACTGGGAACTGAAATGAAATCTTTCTAGGTCAACTACAGTCCTGCGTGACTGACCTTCCATCTTCGGTGCTGTGAGCACAAACCTGCTTGTGCATTGTGTCCTTGAGACGG
>NW_015763633.1:0-634 GCF_001515625.1 Sinocyclocheilus rhinocerous
GAGGTTTTCATGATCGCTGCTGTTCACTTCGCAGTCAGCGCCTGAGATAGAGCTGATAAATGTGCTTCTGAACACTCTATTTAATCTGTCTCAGCTCAGCTCAGCACAGGTGAAACATCTCAGTCTTAATTAAAGCGTATTACCCTAATTAAGGCATTCACACACCAACGGTCCAGTGACACTGTGGTGATAAATCATAGTTTTGTTTCTATAAATGACTAGCCTATATTTACATTGATTCATTGATCGAATAGGCCTAAAATATTTTGACGTGAATAAAACCAGTTAATTTAGGCTAAATCACAATTTTTCAGAGTGTCTTAAGGTTTGAGAATTTTATATGCAACTATAAAAGACCTAATTATTAATGCATATCAATATAGTTGCATTTGACGCCATATTGAATTTAACGCGAATGTAAACAAGGCTTTAAAGTTCTATAATAGCACGCATATAAAGATCCCAGATCAGATTGTTGTTTTTTGGTTTTTTTTTACAACTCACTACTTTTAAAACAGTTTTATGGAAAACTATTGTTTTATTGTTTAATCAAGAGAAAACAAACACACACGGTTTAAGCAGTTACTACATTGTTAAAGGGTTAGTTCACCCAAAAATGAAAATTAGCCCATAA
>NW_015763634.1:0-635 GCF_001515625.1 Sinocyclocheilus rhinocerous
AAAAATGTGATTTCCAGAATCATTTTTTTCCCTCCTGCAGTCCATATACATTTTTTAAGTAATTTTTTTAGTATTAGAGCATCGGCAATATCTGTAAATTCAGTTTTAAAAATTTGCATTGGTCAATTTCAAATTGATCCCAATTGATCAAATGTTAAACTTTTAAACAACCTGCAGTATAATAAGCAACAAAATTAAAAATAGCATTTCATGTCAAAACAGTTGCCAATCCCTGGACTATATAGTTTATTATACGTGGTGCACAACAAATACACTGCAAAAAATATTTTCTTTCACAGTATTTTTATCAGTACAACTATGTAAACATTCTTCAGTAGCAAAATTATTTAAGGTTTAAAGTCTGATCTTGTTTTCTGAAATTATCAAAATCAAGTGAGTTTATACTTATAACAAGAAAAATATCGGCTAGTGGGGTCAGAAAAATAAAAAGACAAAAGTACTGAATAAGAAAATGATTTTCAGCAGTGCGCTGCCATTGTATTTGTGAGCGGAGAGCTAAACTCGATCCTTTCCAATCTGACCTCTCAAACCAGATCAAGTGCAAAGTGCAGGAACGACAGGCACAAACAGGAAGGAAGTCACTCCAGCCACAGCCCACCGCCGTCCCCCAGCGC
>NW_015763635.1:0-635 GCF_001515625.1 Sinocyclocheilus rhinocerous
AAAAAAAAAAAACACTGCAAGCGCGAACTACAAACAAAGCATTTTCTTCATAGTTACGAGTGTGAGCTTTATGTGTGTGTGGGGGAAAGTGGGTGTCGCTGTGTAGAATAATTATGCGAGACAAGGGAGGTATTTTCTGACTGGTGGCTTCACAGAAGATTCAACAACTCGAGGTTTGAGGACTGCTCTACCTTCATCTGCTGTAAGGGTCCCGTGAACGGATTCGAGCTGGATTTTTGACAGGTAGGACCGAGCAAAATGTGGATATAATGTATCCAAACACACATCGTAACCAGATTCTGAACTCTTAAGTGGACCTATGATGAGCTGCCTACGGAGAGACGAGAAGGGTGCAAGCCACCACAGAAGCACCGCGGACTGTTGTTGTCTGAGAAATGATTACAAATGAACGACACGGAAAGGAACATGGTTGAAAGGACCAGTAAATTTCTGTTGATCGTCGTCGGATCGGTCTTCTTCATGCTGATTTTGTACCAGTACGTGGCGCCCGGGGTGATAAACTTCGGCTCCCCGCACGGGTACCTTCTCGGCGAAGAGGACATGACCATTTTCCCCACTCCGGATCCGCACTATGTGAAAAAGTACTACTTCCCTATTAAAGATCTCGAGCGCAA
>NW_015763636.1:0-635 GCF_001515625.1 Sinocyclocheilus rhinocerous
TGTACAAGTTTGGCCACACCCACCACAGCACCACAACGGCATGGATGAAACTTCACGAGTACCTCGAGCGCTGAAACGTGACGCTGAATAAAAGACGGAACAATGAGATGCCACAGGAGAATATGCGTTAAACTACAAGCATATAATCTATGACAAACCGAGACCCTCAAGAGGAAACATTTGGGCTCCTGACAAAAGCTGCAGAGCGCGCAAGAATACGGACAAATGCTGAATTAGTCTGTTTTGTCTCTGTGGTCGGAAAAAGGCAATTATGTATGTCATGTGTTTGATTAAACACTCTGAAACTCAAGCTGCTGTTATTTATTGCGTGCAGAACGGCGCCGGATCCCTCCGGAAATGGGAGGAATAAATATGTGTAAATGTTAGTCTGCGGAAAACAGAAACACTTAACTTTCCTTACTCTTGAAATCTGTCTGAAATAGAGTCTGTATCTTTCTCTTACTGCTGGATTCAGAGTTCAGGCCAGTTTTTAAATATTTATTCAGACCCTGAGAAAATCCGTGTTCTCAGCGTTTGGGCTGTTTTGCATCAAATAAATCCTTCGTTTTACTAAAACTAACACACTAAGGATATAGTAATGAACTTGCTTTGCGCTAAAAGTTGTGTGGATCTTG
>NW_015763637.1:0-635 GCF_001515625.1 Sinocyclocheilus rhinocerous
AAAAAAAAAAAAAAAAAAAAACTGCGGAAAGCAGCAATTAAAGGGTCAATTAGTGATACTTTCGACTGCCTAAAAACACTCTAGGAACCACCCAGAATACCCTAGCAACTGCCTAGCAACAAATAACAAAAATAGTTGAAAGCAGCAATTAAAGGGTCAATTAGTGATGCTACAGTTGATTGCCTAGCAATGCCCCAGCAACTGTCTAGTAACACCCTAGGCACAAAAACTATTATTATTATTAATATTAATGGGTAAATATTAATTAAAGGGACAATTAGTGGTTTTACTTTCAACTGCCTAGCAACACTCTAACAACCACCCAGAATACCCTAACAACTGCCTAGCAACAAAAAATAACTGAAAGCAGCAATTAAAGGGTCAATTTGATGTGATGTTATACTTGATTGCCTAGCTACACCCTAGCAACTGCATAGCAACACTGTAGCAACCACCCAGAATACCCTAGCAACACCCTAGTGACATAGTTAAAAAAACTGAAAGCAGTCATTAAAAGGTCAATTAGTGATGTTACTTTCCACTGCCTTGCAACACTCGAGCAACCACCCAGAATACCCTAGCAACAATCAATTGTTATTCTATATCTAATTTTATTATTAATTTATAAATTAATG
>NW_015763638.1:0-635 GCF_001515625.1 Sinocyclocheilus rhinocerous
AACTAGTTTGACCAACTAGCAGTTAGCCAAGAGGTAATTAGTCTTTCTTTTCTGATTCAAATTGCACCAATCTATCATTTTGTGTCTGACTTTAAAAAGTTATGAGCAGTCTTGAAGAAAACAAATTAGATGACTAATTTTTAAAGTCTAGTCTAAGCAGTTTATACAACCGTCCTCTGATCTCAATCCAATGGAGCACCTTTGGAACGTGCTGGAACGGGAGATTCACTTCATGGATGTGCAGCCGACAAATCTGCAGCAACTGAGTGATGCTATCGTGTCAAAATATTATACCATGACACATCTGACCTCAAACGTTGGGCAAGGGGTCAGTTGGCCAGTGTTTTTTTTTTTTTTACTTAATATTTCTATATAATATTTCTGTACTACATATGATTTCTTGTCTCAACTTCAGAGAACATCATGGTGTAGTATGTCGCAGAGGATGCTTCCTGAAAGGTCACAGGTTTGAATTCTAAATGAAGAGATACTTGAGCTGTCGGCATTGTGTCCTTAAGAAAGGCTCTTAACCTCAGGTTGCACTTGAGGGACTGTAATTAGTGAACCGTAAGTTGTTGTGGATAAAAGCGTCTGCTAAATGCCTGAATTCTACTTACTTGTAGTGAAAGCAGGAG
>NW_015763639.1:0-635 GCF_001515625.1 Sinocyclocheilus rhinocerous
TTGAATTTTATTTGAGTAATGCAGTGTCTTAAATTCAAACCTACCTACAGAATATTTGCAACGAACTTGCAGCTTTTACTATCATAGTTTCAGAAAATCCTCTCTTAAAAATTTATGAAAACATTATGGTATTATTAAAAAGGTTTTAGATAAATTGTCAATCATTTTATTTTTAATCCTATTTTTTAAATTGTTATATCCTATTACTATTGGGCTATTTAAAACCTAAAAAAATAAATAAATAAATAATAATAATTGTGCTGATTTTTATTAATTTAATGCATTATTAAGTGCTTTTGTACACAGTAATTGGGCTGTCACAATACAAGCTCCCAAATAATTCTCAAGCTATTTCAAACAATAGCAGATCCATTGCAGATGTATGAAACAGTATTTCCACATTTAGCAATGAAACATTCCTCCATGATGTCATAATTCTGTACTCAATCTGATTTCGGACATCTACGTTTTAAACAACAGCGGTATTCCAAATAAGGCTTCATAGTTCATTCTCTTATGAACTAAAGAGTGTATAATAATTCATTTTTACTCCTTCATGGATCACATTACATGGTTTATCTGTGTGTTATTCCAGACATCCTGCCACATATCAGATAAAATGGCCGCCAACCTAA
>NW_015763640.1:0-635 GCF_001515625.1 Sinocyclocheilus rhinocerous
AACTCACAGCTACGACTCTACTGCCAGTTCAATCTGAGGATCTTGTGCTGAGATGCAGAGAGATTATGACACTTCACTGTTACATCTCTCTTAAACGCCTCTCCACAGCGGAGGCTAACAGTACTCTCGCTCTCTCAGTCCCTCAAAAGCCAAGTGCGGCCCTCATGGCTGCTCCCTTTCTCCAAGCTGCACACTCCGTTTTCATTTGTCAAGATGCTTTTTTTAAGGGAAGGAAGCACGAGATCTGCTGAGTTTGCTTATGACAGACATAAGTGATTAAAGCTGCTACATTTATGCCGCAAACCCTAACACTTTAAAGTGCTTAATGTTTTAATAAATATAAAGCAGCTTTTACACCAATGTTGTTATTGTTACTTAGTTTAAATAAAGCTGAATAAAATAAAATTGAAATATTAGAAAAATTGAAAATGTTTCCGTGCAACTAACTGAGGTAAAATAAGTTGAACTGCTAAAATGACTAAAACTAAAATAAAAAATGAAGCTAAATAGAAACATAAAAAAAATGTATTGCAACAGTTGTATAGAAAATTGTATAGCTTTTGTAACCTTCATATTATTTGCTTCCTGTATTGGACTAATTCGACAAATTAGATTAACTTAATAAATAAATGAAA
>NW_015763641.1:0-635 GCF_001515625.1 Sinocyclocheilus rhinocerous
TTAGCTTGTTCTGCCATCACTGCACATTAAGCTTGACCCATTCTCACGATAATATGCACTTTATACTTCTCTTACGCTTCACGCCACCCCAGATAAGAACAGCCCTGTTTCCGAATGACAGCAAATGCAGTGACACCGCTAAACTGCTTGAATCCTTTACCTCAGACTTCCATGAATAAAGGAAAGGGGCGGGACTTCCTGATGACGTCATAATGCAATGATGCGGCACTACTGTTTGCATGAGAAAGGATTGGCAAGAAGTTCGAAGCTGACCAAAAATGGCAGAATAGTTTTTACAGAATTTGAAATGTTATTTTGACAGTGTTTTTTATTATTACTATTAATGATAAGTGCCAAAAAAGGGCATGTTGTTGTTTTTTCCTCTCTCTCTCTCTCTATTAAGGCCATGCTGAGACTTCAATATCAAAATTGCACTGTGCTTAGTCATGGTTGCTATGTTTTTTTGTGCGTAGAGGAGATGGCGCAGTTGTGTTTTTGTGCACGCGTCTAGTAGTTTCTCACACGGTCAAGTTGAGATGAATGCAAACTTATGGTTTAGCTGATGTCGAGAGGGTCATTGCTTTTATGTGGGCGCACAGCTAGAGCTCATCGCTCTTCCCAAACCCCACACGCCA
>NW_015763642.1:0-635 GCF_001515625.1 Sinocyclocheilus rhinocerous
AATTTACTTGGGGACTGGGTTTAGAGTTGGAAAAACTTAATTTTCACTTTTCAAAAATACATCGATGTACACATGCATCACAAATCTGTCTATAAACATCCGAATAACCAAAATAAAAATATTCACAACATCTAGGGTCATCATACCAATCAAAATACGCAAGATAAATATGGCGAACTTACCATTTCATAGTCAGCTCAGCTGCAGCTATTCATTAATTCCACAGTTTTTGTGTGTATTAAGATTAATTCTACATCTAATTGCTTTCATAATTTCTCTTAATACCAGAACTTGCTAACTTGCAGGTGTGATGCCGAACATGGAAGAATGAACATTACGTCATTAAGTCTGACAACTACAACGCCCACAAAAATTTTCCTCATCCAGTCAATTAATTTAACCAATCATGAACTACGCAAAACTTTGTGTAAAACATGAATGAAAGTTTATTCGTGTTTAAATTGTTTTAACTATCTTATAAATAATGAAAGAAATGAAAGTGTGCAACGATTCTTTTTTTTCTTAAGTTTTTTTAAGCCCCATTTTACCTCCCCCACCCCACATGTAAAGGCTAGTTAACGGTAAATATAAATGCTAAAACCCTAAACAAAATGTCAAAGAGAAAGTGTGGAACT
>NW_015763643.1:0-634 GCF_001515625.1 Sinocyclocheilus rhinocerous
GTAATTCAAAAGGCTTAAAAAACATACTAAATGGTGTTTTTTTGACAATCTAAAAATGCACAAAGTTTTCTGTGACGGGTAGGTTTTTATACAGTATAAAAACCATTACGCCTATGGAGAGTCGAGTCCCCGTAAACCACCAATACCAACGTGTGTGTGTGGTGTGTGTACGTATTGTTCAAAAATCAGGTTAATTGGGCAATCACTAATCATGTGATATCTGACACTAATATCAAATGAGTAATTCAGTTAGTGTGTTAAAATATTGAATTATATCTAAATGTTAACATTAAAGAAAATAATTTTTCTAACATCTTTTTGTTCACTCAAATTCTCCACAGCCACCTTAGGGTCTTCAGACCCCGGTTCTATATAAGTGCTCTATATAAGTATTCTGAAGCCATACGATGGCTTTGTGTGAGAAAAAGATTGCATTTTAAGCTGCTAAGACATATGAACTACATTTATGATACTTTTATGGTCTTTTTGGGAGCTTGGCAGCAGTCAATTACAAGTATTGTGTTCTTTTCCCAGTATGCTGAATCAAATATAGTTCAATCTCATCATCATCAAAGATCTCACTGAAAATCAGAGGCGGGCAAAGTACTCAACTCCATTACTTGAGTGAAAGTAC
>NW_015763644.1:0-635 GCF_001515625.1 Sinocyclocheilus rhinocerous
TGCGGTGGGATAGAGCATCTGTTGGACCCATTAAGGTTAAGGAATATGGCTATGGCCGAAATTAACTGGAAATGCCATGTGACTTCTGTAAATTTAAATAAAATTTACTCTTCATCGGTTTTGTGGTCTTAAGTCTACAACTGTTTGTATTCCATTCTGTGTGGCTTTGGTGCTCTCCAGTATGATCAACAAACTCCCTGTAACCTACCCACAATTCCTATAACCTAGCAATTTGGGGGACCAATTTATAAAGCGGTTGACCTCTTGTACATGGTGACTAAATGGTGCTAGAAGCCTTAAGTGGCAACCACATCCTTTCTGTTGTGTACTGGATAAGACCCCATCTGGAATGCAATGAAAATAAGTGAGCACTGTATCGGTGTATGGTGGCAACTGGTTTTCCATTTTAAATGTTTTCACTGCTGCATAATGTAGCATCTAAATGCATTCATTGCCTCATGTGTTGCTTTACTAGTTGCCATCAAATGCAAGGTCCTGATACTTGCAGAAAAGTCACTGTATACATTTGCAAGGCTACCATGTAAGATCAAGCTGGCAAGCCCTAACTGGATTGGATGAATTTATGTACCTTTTGAGTGTTGAAATCTGGGTTTTATCAGTCAATTTAAAGTCGT
>NW_015763645.1:0-634 GCF_001515625.1 Sinocyclocheilus rhinocerous
AATAATGATCTTTAAAAAAGCATCATATGACCCCTTTAATACTGTATGTAGGAAAAAAAGCTGCAGTGGCTTTGTCGGTTTTAACAACTTCCATTTTTATTATTGATAATTTGCACCAGTTTCCTTGGAAGCAACACGTATCTTGAACACAAGATGAAAACAGTGCTTTACTCACTAAAGTTTTATGTAATAATCCAATTTTTCATACAAGTTAAATTCGCTACTGTGGATGGAAACAAAGCTTCGCTGCTCAGCCTTCAAACATTTCTAAGATATATGCTGAATTACAGCTAGCGTAAAACTTTTCTGAATAAAGCAAGATAATCACCAACAAATCATACAATAAGGAACATGCATTATAAAGGTCTGTTTTAATTTGATGTTGAACACAGAGGTTAGTGCCCTCCACAAATCATGTATTGTGGTGTAATATTTACTTTATCTATTGGCAGCTTTTCTAAGGTTCTAAGCATAAATAGAGCGGGTAAGTATGATGTTTTTATGACGTTCTAGAAACTACATCCTAGAGACCTTAAGGTACCATATATAATATCCCTGAAAGCAAGGTGCCAAGAAATTGAGCTGACACATAAAGAGTGATACTTGACACTTTGAGCATGTTGTCACATCTGCC
>NW_015763646.1:0-635 GCF_001515625.1 Sinocyclocheilus rhinocerous
CTAAAATAAAACTCCAGAAAGGTGTAAAATATGTGACCTTTAATTCTTTTAGTCATTTGTTTATTTACTTATTCATTCATTTATTTGGAGATTTATTTAGTTGTTTGTTTGTTCATTGATTTATTTACTTAGTTCTTCATTAATTCATTCATTTGTTCATTTATTTAGTCATTTGATACATTTATTTTTACTAATTTAATTGTTAATTTATTCATTCAATCTGAATCTCACCTCATGCGGCTGGAAAGGAAAGGTCTCATGTCTAAATCTGGCAGACGAACACAATGAAGCGCTCAAACGCCCGTCAAACCGACTCACTGACATTTCACAGCATCACTGTCATCTGCCAATCACAGCGAGAGGAGGAGGATGAATATTCATGAGGACATGCCCCCGCCGTGGGAATTTGATTGGTGAATGTGATAAACCGGTGCTCTGTTCACCATGACAGCGTGAGTCTGTAGTAACGTTAGAATCTGACAGACATTAAGAGATGTGAATGAGAGTGACAGCAGCATCAGTGAATCTGTATCTTCACAGATATCAGATATCACCGATAGTCCTGTTCAATGAGTGCGTGACTGTGGAAGATGCCGGACTGTGCTCTTCTGCATTCATAGACGTGTATTTATAGT
>NW_015763647.1:0-635 GCF_001515625.1 Sinocyclocheilus rhinocerous
AAGGGAACTGGTATGACAAGGTAACATAACTGGCATATAGTTGCTCTATATAAGAAACCGTTGCTTAGTTTTTGTTGCCATCTAGACTTTACCTGTGAAATTCTCATACACTAGAAATAAATACACTAGAAAAAAATAATACAATGTCTGTGCCACTAAAATGATGCTATGGTATGACTGATCTGAAGCTTCAGATTAAACAATTAGATTAGAAAGACTGAAATTTAGGTTTAAAACTAGGGGTCAAAAATAATAACAGGCAATGTCAAATATCAAACGAAAATATTATGACTTGGCTATTTGGATTGGTTACTGGATATTAGGCAATATAGACTATGGATGACGCCAGCTATATTACAACAGCATACAGGTATCATTTCAACAGACTTTAGTCAGGGTAGCAGCATATTTAATTTTTTGACAGAAGTACAGTGTGCTCAATTGATTGTACATGCCAGTTATTGACAAAATATCTTTCCAAAACATCTTTATGTAAACAAAAACTCAAAACCATGCATGCCCTTGCAAAGTCTATAAGACTTGTAAGCCTGTCCCTCAGCTTCATTTTCATTTTTGTAAAATTCAATATGACATCCACCCTGACTAAGGTCTATAAGTAAAAATGGTGTGAAACA
>NW_015763648.1:0-635 GCF_001515625.1 Sinocyclocheilus rhinocerous
GTTTTTAAAAAGGTTGTCTTTATTATTTTGTTGCGACCACTTTTTATGATCCAATCAATTCCTGGCGATCAATTGTCCAAAGAATGTCCAAAGATGTACTGCACAAAAAAGTTGTGAAACAATGTTTAGCATTGATCAACCGACTACTGATCAGCAACCCACTGACTGGTAGATTTTGCACAAAATGCTAATGCTACATGACATGTCAAGAGCAAATACATGAACCCATTTGATGTCTGCTATTATAGCCTCTCTGTACTGCTCTGGCAATAAACGCTGTTGTACATGCAATGGAGATTCTCAGGCATGCTGGGCTTTAGTAGAGCAGTGTGAGAGTTAGATTCCATTACTGGGATGTCAGATGAGCTCGCGCACAAGGGACTTAACCTCAGAAACCTCTGGTGAGATGTGCGGTGCCTGTTCTAACTTGTGACATAGGAAAGATGAGAGAGCTGATGGAAATAGCAGGTGAGAGCTCATGCCCTCACAAACGCACAGACAGAGAGACACACGCTCATCTCGCTGTCTTTGCTGCCAGCACACGACACATCAACACAAGATCTGATATCCATCACACAGCAAGCTCAATCCTGTGGACGTGATTTATGGGGAGTGCAGTGTAATTGAATTAAGGG
>NW_015763649.1:0-635 GCF_001515625.1 Sinocyclocheilus rhinocerous
TGTTTCTCCTTTTGTGTTTTACAATAAAATAACAGCATGCACATGTGGAACGATATAAGAATGAGTAATATAGTAAGTGGCGACATTTAATTATTTGGCAAACTATTCCGTCAGTAAACTGAGACTAAAAATCAAGCTGAAAGCAGAGATGAAACTCGACTAGATATCAGCCGCAGCTGGAACTGTTGCATATCTCAATGAGATCTGACATGTTCTTAAAAATTCATACAAACACATTCAAATAAACAGAGAGCGAAACAAATGGCTCTAAGCACATCAACACAAGATTCATCTGCAGGCGTCAGACTGAGCTGATTCAAGCTGACGGCTGTAGCTCTGTGTGAGAGGAAGACTCTCCAAAGTCAACATCCGTTACCAAACAGTTCAAGTAAATAATGCCGAAAACTAACACCTAAGTCATGCATCTCAATGCAGCTTTTCAGTTAGCGCTTTGGGTATTAGAAAAGTGCATTATACATAAAATGCATTATTATTATTATTATTATACACTCAATTTTTTGAGGTGAGTTTTGAGGATTAATGCTGCATTTTTTTTTTCTTATGAGTATTTAGGTATTATAGTTGCTTATTATTACTAGAATATTAGCCATTTATTAGTACTAATTAAGCACGTA
>NW_015763650.1:0-635 GCF_001515625.1 Sinocyclocheilus rhinocerous
ATATTCACATAGAAAACTGCTGTTTTACATTGTAATAATATTTCAGAATTTTTACAGTATTTTTAATCAAATAAATGCAGCCTTGTTGAGCAGAAGAGACGTATTTCAGAAAAATTTAAAAATCTTACTGCCCCCAAACTGTATTGTGCATAAGACAAAAAAAGAGGAGTTAACTTTAAATATTTTTTCATTGTAGGACAGATCAAAAATGATTACATAGAAGCTTTTGGCCACCATAAAATAACTTGCATTCTTCTTTTAGACATTTTCTCTTATTGCAAATCATTTAATTATGGATTTAGTTAGTAATAAACTGAGCAAACATTCCTATAGAGTTCAGACAAATAATATTAGGTCATCGTGCTTGATTGAAATAAAGCATAATTTTAAAGCTTTAATTGAAAAGAACTTTAGAACTTTTTAGAACCAGATTTAGAACTTTTTTCTAAATCTTGCATGTTGCCAGTCGAATGATGAGAAAGTGTTTTCTGAATCCTCACTCATTTGTATGTGTATGAATATTGAATATGCATGTATGCTGCTGTTGTTCTCTGTTGTTGTAATAGCAGATTGTTTATTTCTCTCCCTGTTTTCCTCTGTAGAGATTTTATGTAGCCACGTCTCGGCAGCTTAAG
>NW_015763651.1:0-635 GCF_001515625.1 Sinocyclocheilus rhinocerous
AAAAAGATGTAGGAACTCGCTTTAGTGCAGATCTATTGTATTCACAAACCTACAAGCCTGTTGACGTCCTATTGCAAAAAGGAAAAAATAAACGGCAAAAACATGCACAGAGCAGTGTTTCCTCTCCCTTGTACACACACTTCCACTTTCCCAGGGTGCATCTGCTTCTCCCTGTCCGCCTCTCGAGCAAGTCGAGTGATTTAAACACTATTTGACTGCCTGGAGTACGGGCAGCAGGCCCTTAGTGTGAGACAAAAGTTAAAACCCTTTTCTGTAAACCCTCATCTGCTCTCTCTCTCTCTCCTCACCAGCTCTGCATCGCCAGTGCCCAGAAATCAAAGCAGAAGCCCAGAGTCCTTCTCATTATGTTAAACACTGTACTAATTTTCTTCATTTCTAGGGACATGTGCTGTGCAACACAGTGATTTTATAGGTGACTTTTTTGTTTGTCCTGAAACTGCCTGCTGTTCTTCAGAAAAAGATAGCTGTCATGTAAGCATACCCTTATTTTTTATGGACTTTTAGCTGGTTTGATCTGGTTTTCTTTTGTTTAGTTTTCCTTTGTTCCCATTGCATGCTTGTTTCCATGGTTTCTGATTACGCTGTGGACTTTTCTTAGTTACATTCATCATCAT
>NW_015763652.1:0-635 GCF_001515625.1 Sinocyclocheilus rhinocerous
ACATATATTATGTAAACACAAACTTTTATTTTGGATGCGATTAATGATGATTAATCGATTTGACAGCCCTAATGTGAAAAAATCATTCTATGAAGCCAGATCTTGATGAATTGGTTGATTTTGTTCACAAAACTGGTCTGAATGATTTGTTTAGAACAGTACAAATTGATTTTTTTTTTAACTTTTTTTTTTAATTGCACATGTCATCAGAAGATGTGGAACATAGTTGTATGGACTACATTTATGTTGCTTTTGCTCGACAATCGAAACAAGGATGTTTGTATGACGGTGATGATTTGTACATCTAACTTACAATTCCATCTTTAGCTTGAGGGCTTCCTCAGCATTGTCATGCCGACAGCACAGGTTGATGAGCATGGCATATGCAGCAGGAGTCATATCCACTTCATACAGAATTTTAAGCTCCAGAGCTCGTTCTAGTTTCTGATGAAACAGACAAAGTTCAACTACACACATCGATACACAAATA
The DNA here is from genome assembly GCF_001515625.1 of Sinocyclocheilus rhinocerous. Lineage (NCBI taxonomy): Eukaryota > Metazoa > Chordata > Actinopteri > Cypriniformes > Cyprinidae > Sinocyclocheilus > Sinocyclocheilus rhinocerous. The sequence goes on from NW_015763652.1 coordinate 491, forward strand.
CTGACGACTGGTTTTGAATGGTGACTAGTGACAGACCAACATCCACCATATTTTACAACATGGAAGCAAGCTATTTCCTGCAAATGTGTGGGACTTGAAATTCATTAGCTACTACAGATAACAAACTAGAAGAATAAAGTGCAGT
>NW_015763653.1:0-635 GCF_001515625.1 Sinocyclocheilus rhinocerous
GGACGCGTCCTGGGAAAATGGCACGTATGGTCACCCTAGTTTTATGGCATCACCTACAAGAGGGTCAGTACTATGTGGTCAATTTCCTGAACAGCTATTAATTTCCACTCTGAATTCAGTGGCCTTAATAATAGGCAGGTTCTTTTTGCGCTGTACAGGTAAACGGTCTAATTCCTACAATTTGCTTAGGCTAAATTTAGAGAGTAATTGCTAGCGAAGGTGCTCTCATCAAGAGCCACAGGTGGTTGTTTACTTTTTCCTGGACACCAACAGATTTCTCTGAAAAAGCTTTTTGAATAAGTTCAGATCAAAGACAACACGTTTAGGCCCTTGTCGGAAAATAGTCGGCTGTGTTCGGCACAGCAGTAGTGTTTGAGGATAGTATTGCTTACACTGTGGCTGAAGGTAGGCTAGAATCTAAATGTTGTTGCGTGTCTCTAATTGGCTTTCAGTCATCGGACTATTGTGGTCTGATCTCTACTGATGTGCTTCCATGTGCTGCCTGTTTCACTTATGACTATGAATAAACGAGCAAAAAAGCAAAAATTGACATGTAATCTTCTGGCATTTTGGCAATGCCATTTATATTTGCATTTGCACTTCTGTGTTTTGAAAATGGGATTTCTTTCAGGGAG
>NW_015763654.1:0-635 GCF_001515625.1 Sinocyclocheilus rhinocerous
ACATCAGCCCAGTCTATTCTGTAATGTTAGTGATACGCAGAGTTGGAGTTTTTTTGCACATTAATCTGACAATGAATGTGGCACACCCAGTTTTTCTGAAGCACACCCAGAGTCTCTTTTCTGGCTACGCTAGTGTTCTGACTGTTCTCTGAATGTTCAAAACATCCAGTTTGTTAAATGTTTTAAAAACTTTTTTTTTTTCTGTTATGTAAACGTTAAGGGAACATTTCATTGCATCGTTTTGCAAACAATATGGGAATGTTACTTTTGAATATTCAGACGAATATTTCTAAACAAAACAAAAAAACATTCCCATAATCCCCATGTATAAATTTGTTTTTGTGCTAACATTTTGAGAACATTTATTAAAGTCCACATAACTTCTAACAACGTTCTTTTAATGTTAATGGAAGAACATTTGTTCATAACTTTGAGAGAACCTTGCCAGATTGTCAGCCAAAGATCTGAGAACGTTCCCTGTTCGATGGATTAGGTCAAAAGTAATCTAAAAGTAGTCAGATTAATTACCTAAAATATAATGTAATGGATTACGTTACTACAGATACCATTTTCATCATGTAATTTGCAGTCAGTAACAGACTACAGTTTGTAAGCAAATCTACACTGTAAAAAAA
>NW_015763655.1:0-615 GCF_001515625.1 Sinocyclocheilus rhinocerous
GTGTGTGTGTGTGTGTGTGTGTGTGTGTGTGTGTGTGTGTGACAAGCTCTGTACAAGCTTCCTGTTAAAAAGTCATCTAAATTTCAATATCATTAAGAATTTAATGAGACATCAGCACTGATGCACAGCGAGACCATTTTCTAACCAATTAAACTTCTTTCTGTAGCAGAGCGTACCAACAAAATCTTACAAAAGCTCCGAAATCATACTGTAGTCTTAGATATTGCGTTTCTATGTAACTGAGAATTCACAGAATAAGAAAACCCGAGATGCAATGGTGCAAAAAGGCAGATAAAAAAAGGATAGAGATAGTAATACATCTAAAACAGGAAAAGAGCAGTGTTACCTACTGCTTCCTGTCATCAAAGCGCATTGTGACATGCTCTAGAGCTCACGTTTCTTCTCCAATTTTTTCTTTGTAAGCACAGTGCCAAAACTATCTGGCAACACACACCAGCTGGCGGGGCACCCTTAGACACCAAAGCGTTTGCAGATTCACTCAAGCAGATACAGTAAGCACTGACGCTAATGCCAAGCTTTCACATCCAAAGGCATTTAATCTGCCCCCTTTATCCCACTGTGCAGTCTAAATACCACTGCTTCAGGGATGACAGA
>NW_015763656.1:0-635 GCF_001515625.1 Sinocyclocheilus rhinocerous
ACATAGTATGTATGTTTATGCAACTGGCCACTGGTCTTATGTGAAGAGTTCAGCTGATTCCCACTCTGATAATCCAAACCAGGGGGCTTGGTCGGATCTCACAGCACTCTCCCCTCATTTTTGTTGGATTGATATTAGCGAAAACCCACTGTGATCCATATTTATGTCTAGCAAAATTTACATAAACGGAAAGACCATGTGTTTTTAATGTCTCTGGTTTCAAAAGCAAATTTTAAGAGAATGTGTTCACCCCCAGGAAGTCATTAGGGAAAGGAGTGTCCCAAATACTTGGGTCTGTTTGTGAAGTTTTGACTGTTGTGTTTTGCAGCTGGCCTCATAGTAGCCAGAATGCTTGATGACTTCCTTTCCTTTATTTGTCCTGTTTGTTTCAACTGAACTTCCACAGTTTTTACACATTGCCATTAGTTTATTGATTTTGCTGTTTTCTAAAACCTCTTTTATCTGTTTGAACCAGTAACAAGAGAAGTAACCTGATTTAAATGTTAAAGTTGCAAAGCATGTCTTATGGATATCACAGGGCTACTGCTAAAATTCATGGGGCCAGAGACAAAATTATTCTGGGTAGAGTGTCTTAATCCGTGTATCATTCGATCATTCGTTTTTTGATTTAATAT
>NW_015763657.1:0-635 GCF_001515625.1 Sinocyclocheilus rhinocerous
ACTAAAGACATGGAGCGTAACATTAGCGAGGAAAAGGCCTGGACACGCTCACTTTTGAGGCTGACTTGATAGTATATCCATTTGTAGGAGTTTCCCCTTTTAGATGCAAAATTTCAGAGCATTTAAATGAATCATGAAAGGTTTGTGTTAGTCGGTTTACTTTCAAGTAAGAGATCCGCACTCGCTCTGTTTGCACCAGAGCAACCGACAGTCAGATTGCTCTGGTGCAAAACTAAAATAAATGTAAAGTTATCAAGAAGATAGAGCGAGTGCGGATCCATTACTTGAAAGTGATGTTACTGATTGATCTACACACCCAAAACTGAAGTTGAGCGCAGTGTTTGTCAATTTACTGCAAGTTGTGTCATCATTTAATGGCCAAAAACCCATTTTTGGGCTTGTGGTGATAGTAGATTACATGCACCTGATCATAATCGGCTCTGCTTGTTTGCAACCCTCATGCTCATGGTAGATTGCATTGCTCATTATGGAAATGATCCGGCTGCATCGGTGTTCTTTAATGTAGCTACACATTTGTCGGTAGATCAGCCGCTGAACTTTCCACTCCCATCTGCGCTTTTATGGGATTATGCTAGGGCTGCCACTAACGACTATTTTTATTTCGATTAATCTAT
>NW_015763658.1:0-634 GCF_001515625.1 Sinocyclocheilus rhinocerous
AAGTATCAGTTTGAGTAACTTTCCAACAATTTGGTGCATCAAATATCTTTAAATAAAAATAATATTGGGGAAAATCTAATAAAAGCTGTCAAGATTAAATAGTGACAGCTGTGACAAATAGTAGGGGGGGGAATAAAACATCATGCATAGTACAACAAAATAGTTTCTATGTCATTCAGTTCAAAGGTCAAACTAAAATGTTTATTAATCTCTAAAAATAAATAAATAAATACATAAACTGACCCCAAACTACAAGGCACACACAAATATTTGGTATAAAAAAATCAGTACTTTCCAATATGGAAATACTTTTTTGCAGTGCATTCTGGGATTGTAATTATGAATACTGTATCTGAGTCTGCCTCGGATTGCCAGAACTGAAGCATCTTTTTGGAGCAGAATTCACATCCAGGACACTTGAAATGCTGTCTAGATAGGCAGCTCACTAGGTTTTGTAAGCGCATCTGTGTGGATATGTGAACGCAATCAAAAGAAGCTGAAAAACATCAAAACAAAAAAGCCTTGTGGTGACGAACAGCAGTGAGAGGAACAGTTGAGTGTGAGTGTGTGTTTGTGTTTGAGTGAGCGAGTGTGTGTGTGTTTGTGTGTGTGTGTGTGTGTGTGAGTGTGTGTG
>NW_015763659.1:0-635 GCF_001515625.1 Sinocyclocheilus rhinocerous
ATAATTATGATTGTCTTATTTTTGGCATTTTTCTCATAATTATGACTTAGTATGTCAGAATTTTGACTTTTCTAAAAAAATTCAATTTGTCATAATTTTGAATCATTATGTCAATTATGATTTACCATAGCATGCTTCTATAGATTGGAACACATATGCATATGTGTGTGCATATGAATTCATATCATGAACCAACTGATCAAGTACTGCTGTGTTTCCTTTCCGATCAGCCTTTAAGCAGTTGATTAGTTCCACAACAGCCGAGTTAACCTGATAAATGGTCTTTTGTAATGAAACCTATGCTGGTTTCCGTGTTTGAGCTTGTTTAACAGTGGTTGATTACCGGCTGGACCACAATAGATGAGGGACTGGAAGAGTAATTCAGCATGGAGGGGTTTGTATTGACATAATCATTTGTACTGTTTTTGAGCTGTTCTCGGGTGTCACTGAGGGGAATCTGGTCGTTTGTGGTTCCAGTGTTCATTTAAAGGGGCTAAACAGAGCAAGAACAGCTGTTTTGTTTAGTGGAATCGGTATTTAACATCACTGGTCCAGAACAGATATTAAAATCAAAATATTTACTCTGTGGTTCAAAGGTTTGCAATCTCTAAGTTTTTTTTTTTTTTTTTTTTTTA
>NW_015763660.1:0-635 GCF_001515625.1 Sinocyclocheilus rhinocerous
CTTTTCATTTGTTTTGCGTAACACAAGTTTCGTTCAGTAAGTCCTACTCGTACACCACACTCTGCACTCCCACAAAGCTTATGTAGAGTGTGACGGAATAAGACGGGAGTGTCTCGAGGAAATCCAAAAACAACCGGTCACAGGAGAGACATCTGAAATACATTTTAAGACCAGGTGGAAACAGTATGTCTCTTGGCTCACCACTTGTGAGCGGATCACTGAAAACGCATCTTAATACCAGGTGGAAACAGGGCCTTCTATATTTCAACTGAACCCAAAAAACCTCAGTCCAGCTGTGGATAATGCTTTGTGTAGCCATGTGGCACAAAACAACTGTGACTATGTGAATGATTGTTGCCTATTGTTTATATTGTTGTCCTTTTCATCTACGCCACCAACCTTTACGCTTTCTTATCTCATTTCTCAGCACAGTTAGTGCAGGAGATACTCTCGTTTCCTCCCATTAGCCATTGACAGGCTGAGTCTAATGCATGCAGGAATTTAATTACATTCGGTCGGCTCTCATAACAGCGGTCTGGTTGCAGGGGGTTGAGGTGGAGGTAGGTTGCACACATCAGGTATAAGTGTGTGTGGGTGGGTGCAAGAAGGAGGGAGTTTTGCTGACACCTCTGTTG
>NW_015763661.1:0-635 GCF_001515625.1 Sinocyclocheilus rhinocerous
ATATATATATATCTCAACGACCCCTAGCTTTTGGACAGTAGTGTATGTGTGCATATAAAATAAAATTATTTGGTACAAACATAACATTTGTCTAAAAAAAATTGTATTGCTTTTATACTTGGTTTAAACACTGGTTAATTCTAAATGCTTTTTAAAAAATTCATTGCAGTATGTGAGAGGCTCAGATCCTGTACTAAAGCTGCTGGACGATAACGGGAACATTGCTGAGGAGCTCAGCATCCTCAAGTGGAACACAGACAGCGTCGAAGAATTTCTTAGTGAGAAGTTAGAACAAATTTAGTCTCACAGTTTCGTATTTAAAGCCAGATTTTCACTATTTGCTTTTTTTGTATAAATCTCAAACTGAATCAAAGGACCACAATTAATTTGTGCGCTCAATAATGGACATTAAAACATACATTGTTCTTTTTTTTATTTGGTCTTTGAAAGTAAACGCATCAGTATCTGGTTTGAGTTTAATTGATCAGGACATTTTTAGTAGATTTTTCTGCTGCATATTGTTGAATCGTTGATGTGCTGTGGCCGTTTATACATCTTGTGTCTGAGTGAAGCCTGTTGAATGTGCTGGGTTGGTAAAGCTTGTGGCGACTCCTCAGAAGCACATGTTTATGTGG
>NW_015763662.1:0-635 GCF_001515625.1 Sinocyclocheilus rhinocerous
ATATATATATTAAAACCATACAATCTATACTTTTTATTTTATGGTTAAACTACATGACATTTTTTAGAGTCATTCAGAGTTATTTTCGTTTTCAAACCTATTTGAAACCAACAATACAATACAAAGAGTACATAACTAATAGCTTTTAAACTGGAGATTGTGGAACCTCTTGTTCACTATTGACCAGTACGGATGGCATCATTCTCCCTCCACGTAATGACCGTCACTCCATATGCATTCATCAGTACTAGTGATGTCAAGCACCAGTGAACCGAACATGACAGCATCGTCAACAGACCACTCTGCTCTGAGCCTGATGCTATTGTTTGATCCTCATTCTGCTCCCTCCCCTCCATCAGTTCCTAATGAGAGAGAAAGGGAACAAAGACTTGGGGAGTGCTCCATATTTATTCTACAGTGTATTTAGGTCAGATCTACCAGCTCAGGTTGTATAGACCTGACGATGTAAGAAACAACATTTAAAAAAAGGACTTTTAATTACAAGTATCTGTAGCCCCAAGTGTCCAATTCCCTTTCATATTGGTCTCCAGTGGTTTGAAAGGGAGAATGGAAAGAGAGGCATTGCATGGTGGGTAATTACTGGCACAGAAGAATAGATTGGTGCTACGCTTGAT
>NW_015763663.1:0-635 GCF_001515625.1 Sinocyclocheilus rhinocerous
GAAAAAAAATTTGAATCTAGAAAATGTAAAAAAAAATAAAAAAACAATTTGGAAAAAAATAAAACCGATTTTACAGGGCCCTAATTATAGCAGTGTTTACATGCATAAGAATGGTGAATGCTTTATCTCGTCTACATGCTGTGATGAAGCATGAGGTTATGGCTGAGATCAGTGAGGCCTTTGACCGAAAGGGTAATGGAAGTGGATGAAGAAGATGAATTATGCTTGAACAAAGATCTGAGCAAACCTCTGACCTCAAGTTGCCATCTCATTTATAGTCTTGGGATTTTACATGGTTAGAATAAGTAAGATTTAATGCCCCTGCATTAAGAACATGTCCAGTGAAAACTATTACTTCAACAACAAATTCATTTTTGTGCGTCGCTTTGAGGAAACGGCCCACAAATCAAGACGGCAGGCCAATAGACGTCTAATTCCTCTTTCTGCTCGAGACTGTGGTAAACATGCAGGTGTCGGCACGTTCCCGCATCCAGTCTGAAAAACGCTGAGGTTGCCTTCACACAGTATTATGTAGATGAATCACCCCCGGGCTCCTGAAGTACGGGAATGAGGGTGGGACGGGACGGTGCGAGAGAGAATGACAGTTGTTCAGAAATGAAGTGCTTTTAATTCAT
>NW_015763664.1:0-635 GCF_001515625.1 Sinocyclocheilus rhinocerous
GGGAACAGGGCTTGCGCAGTGATTTCTGGACAGCCTTTGCGGCGTTACATAAAATTGATCTCATAAAGGTGTACGTTTTCCCTAATTCCGAGGGCATCTTTGAAAAGTCTCATTGTTTAAGGGAACCCAAAGGCACAGTCCCTCGTCCTCAGCACAGCTTGACAGAGAAGTCACTGTTCTTAGTGCGACGCTATATTGGACAGGTTAACACAATAATGTGATAGACCGTTATACACCGGTGGTGTGCACAAGACACACTCCAGATAAAGGAAGTATGGTCTGCAGGGCCTCAGGCATTAGAACATACACACAGGCATTAGAACATACACACATAGACAATGTAAATGAGTGTATGTAGTACATGTATGTGTGTGTGTGTGTGTATATGTGTGTGCGCTTGCCGCCTGCACTTACCCCTCAGATACCCTCATGATCTTTGCAGACAGTAGTGTTGCTTGTGTTCCGTCGCTTCCACGAGCTTCCCAGCTCTGGTCTCACGCACACTCTCATTCATACTTCCTTTCTCTCGCTCTTGTTCACTATGTCTCTTTCTCCATCCTTGCTTCCTAACTCCACTCACACACTCACACGCTCCAGGAGAATGAGATCGGTAGCCTCACCCTGGCACAGAGAGT
>NW_015763665.1:0-633 GCF_001515625.1 Sinocyclocheilus rhinocerous
TTCATCTCATCAGCGCGAGAACCCAGCGCGGCACAATTCCAGCCTGCCCATCGCAATTATCGGCCAAGTTAACAGAAGGTCAGTCATTATCTACCTTCATTATTTCCCAGCCTAATTCTCAAACCTGGAAGACACACAGGAAATAAACCTGGAACAAGGAACACGCAAGCGAGGAAAATATATAAATTGTACACACAGATTACGAACCGGTTCGAAACGTGCTCATGTTTATGAAGATGCATATACGGACACTTCCATTATGTCGATTTCAGCAATAAAGGTTATCAGATGAAATGCTGGTTTCCAAACGCTCCAGTTCTTGGTAGCAGAGACATAAAAGATAAGTGTGCGAATTTTCCCCTGCGGTCAGCATCTCCACACACACACACACACACACACACACTCACTCGCTCACTCATACACGCGCGTGCTTACTGGTCAGGTTTACTCGAAGACTGAAGTCTAAACAAATCCCTCTCTTAAAACGCATAGGAACAGCACATTAGGCCAAATTACAAACTCATTTAAAGCTGGCAAAATATTGATCGTCATGCATTTCGTAGCACACCGGTGGGGGAGAATAAGAAGTATGGCAGGTGTAGATGTAAATTGTTTGTTGGCAGCAGCGAATTT
>NW_015763666.1:0-635 GCF_001515625.1 Sinocyclocheilus rhinocerous
CTGCGGTGGTGAATCCTGATATCAGAGTATCCGAAAGGTACATGACAATGAAGCCCACCTGCAGCAGCCCCATACCAAGCTAGAAATAAAGAGAATGAAGATAAGCATTGATGTGATTGAAAACAGTCAAGTTTTATAATGAAAGGGTGGTTGATGTACCTGAAATATACCCACTAGGAAAGTGAGGGAGGCAGACACTAAGATTCTCTGTTCTTCTTTTGTCAGGCCCTCAAAAGCAGTGATGTTTGCAGGCGGACCCTCATCGGGCACCAATCTGGTCACTACTGCCCCCACCATGAGACTCAGTACAGGGAAAGATCCTGGTGTGAAGAGCAACACTAATGGTGAGTAGATTTGCACTATATTACACGTCATCATAAAACGGCAGAAATAATTGCCTCTTTTTGGTGTCTGTATGATTAAAGTCTGCCTGTCGCATAATAATAATAATAATAATAATGTTATGTATAATATATTATTACACATTATTATTATTACTACTATTTGAACGTATGAAGCATAATTTGTTACTAATGTTGTTGTTGTTGTGTTTTTTTTTTGTGTGTTTTTTTTCAAAATGTTATTGAAGCATACTTGGAGATTTTAAAGGGGTCATATGATGCTATTTTAAAGAT
>NW_015763667.1:0-635 GCF_001515625.1 Sinocyclocheilus rhinocerous
ATTCTTGCATTAACAACTAAAGGGATGAGAAAATTATCTACGAAGTATGAACAACAAAATTTGGATATTTTGGATCTGTTTGTCACTCACATGGCTTCATAAGATTTGGAATAAAACATATGAGACACATATGAGTTTAATATAGTATAACTATTAGAGTTACACTTATGATACTTATACGGTACACTAAGAAAAAAATGGTGTAGAAAACATTTTCACTCAGAAATGGCTAGTATATTTCACAAACAGTTACAAAGAAATGCCAAGTAACACATTAAAAGTGAAATTTAGTAGCAGAACAAAAACTGAAATAGTATTTTCTTGTAAAACGTACTCCAATCATTTTTGTTTTATTTACATCTTATAAATATCATTATTTATACTTTTGCATCCTCTTATTATTTAAAACTCCACTCGTTATATTATGAATTATCTTTAAATGCCGTGAAATAAAAGACGGAACAAGCAAATAATGATAGAATTTTCCTTTTAAGAGAATGATTTCTTTAAGAATCAGGGAGAATGGCGAGAACATACACCTCAGATGAAAACCAGCCTACCATGATAGATAAACTGGCACACATACGGAAACACACACACACATTTTAACAATTTATTTAAGTCCACTTAAGAGA
>NW_015763668.1:0-635 GCF_001515625.1 Sinocyclocheilus rhinocerous
TGTGTGTGTGTGTGTGTGTGTGTACAGGTTAGGGAAGGGATGGACAACCTTACTGGTTGAATCTCAGAATGTACACATAAATTTCACTACATTCACTTGTTTCCACACACATTCAGGATAATGTTTTGATTTGTCACGTGTATGTTGCTGTGTTTAGTCATTCAGATCAGATGAAGTGTAGGTTTCTTCACTTTTTATTTAAATTACTCTTCAGGTTGACTACATTACATTAACACATTTGTAAGGTTTTGCATCAGATAGGAATGTAACACCAGTTTCTTTCAGAGTTGCAAAATGTGGCTTGAAGAAGCCATTTACATGAACATGAACTATGCTAAAACGTGCAGGGTAAAATGACACTGATTACAAATCAGAGAATGCCAAAATGGTTACATGGCCTGTCGATAGTTCATGTATTTAACACCGACCGAAGATTCTGGGAGATTCAGACTTTTTTTTTTTTGACGGTTCTAAATGCGAAGATTATTGTTGATACTCCAACAAAAAAATTAATTTGCTGTTGAAATGTATTTTTTTCCCTTATAGCCCAACAGATGAAAGGTACAACAGGAAAGACAGCTACAAATAAACTAGTGCTGTCAAACAATTAATCGCGATTAATCGCATCCCAAATA
>NW_015763669.1:0-635 GCF_001515625.1 Sinocyclocheilus rhinocerous
ATTTTTAGGCATGCATTCTTTTATAAAGGTTTTTTTTTTTTTTTATCAGTATAGTAATGTTGTTTGTGTTTTGTTTCTGTCAGGAGTGTATTTTTGCTGTATAAACATTATAAACAAATTATAATAATATTTCACAGTATTACTGTTTTTACTTTATATATGCTCAAACAAATACAGTTTGCAGGATGTAATAAAAGCAATCAAAATGTGTGAAGTCCTGTTAATGTTGTTTTAGGAACAAAGGTATCAGAAATGGAGTTTCCTCTTTTCTCTAGTACAAACCACAAACTAGAGAAAGCTGATCTTAGCACTATCAACAACATAACAGACTCTCTGTTCTCATATTCTCATATTTCTGATGGGCAAAATTTGCTTAAGAGGATTTCTGTGCTTCTGTATTGTCACACTCCACCATTCAGTGGAAAAAAGCAACAAATATGTTGAGTCTAAGAGCTTATATATTCCAAATTATACATTCAGTGTCCTTTCCCACAGTTTTTCACTGTCAGTCAATCTTAAATCTGTACAGAGAGGAAATTTAAAATGGCCCCTGCTTATTTTCAAACAATTTGATTGGCTGCTACCCTGGAGCGTGTATCAGGTCTTTGTCTGGGTTGACAAGAAGTCAGGCATGA
>NW_015763670.1:0-635 GCF_001515625.1 Sinocyclocheilus rhinocerous
GTAATTAAAAAGACACTCCCTCTATTAAGGAATTACGTCAGAGGTGGAGTACTGCTACATTAACATTAAACAAACCTAATCTGCAAATGATCTACTTTTTTCTTTTGCATTAACAACAATTAAATTAAAGAACACAATCATTTTTTACGAATTATAAAACCTTAGATAACATTTCACAACTCTGTAACATCTATAATATATGTCACATTTAGCTTGTTATTTGTTGTTATTGAAAAATAAACAAAAAACTATATTAAAATACACTTAGGATGAGTATACAACATCAGTATCCAAAGTACTGATATTTCACATTTCTGCCCTCCTTAGATCCTTGTTTGCTTTCCCTGTAAGTGAGTTTGATACCACTGAGAAAATCAGTTCAACCGGTTAAGGACTTAACAAACAAATACACACTTACAATCACCTTCCAGCCATCCTGGACCTGGTGCTTTGGAATGAAGCTCTAGCTATGTGCTGTGGGATATGAATATTCTTGAATTTTTTATTATTGTTCCATGTAGGGGAATTTATGTGACTAAATTTTGTGTGGGTGGTTTGGTGTTTGACCTTTTTGCCCATTTAAAACACATTCACACACACACACACACACAGAGAGAGAGAGAGAGAGAGAGAGA
>NW_015763671.1:0-635 GCF_001515625.1 Sinocyclocheilus rhinocerous
ATTTTTCACTATATCCATCTTACATCGCTCTCTTTCAATGCTTCACGCTGAATTTGTCCCCCTCAATGTCTATGGTGGTTACGGCCCTGGTTGGAACTAGTCTTCTGTCAACAATGAATAGGAGTTTAATAGATGGTACAGTCCTGTCATATTTTAAATACACTGATTTTATAATTACAGATCACAGAATTACCATTTTGAACTAAAATGATTCAGAAGGTTTGTTTATAATCAACTTTCTACATTTTTAAATGATAATAAGATTTCTGACAAATTTCAAGTCAGGTCTTAGATCAAAACTGAACTTCTCAAAGTGATAATGATTTGTTGATTTTGGTAGATTAAGGGAACTGTGTTATTTCAGTGCTTCTTGATCTTAGTGTGGCTTTTGACACAATGGATCATTAAATTATTGTCTGCTTAAAGGGTTAGGTCAGTCAGTGGGAATTCGGATGCTTGCATTTTAAGTGATTTTCTTTTTATTTAAAGGAGAGAAGATCTGCTGTTGAATTGGGGAGTTTTATCTTCTCTGTCCCCATCTCCTTTGGGGTTCCTCAGAGTTCTATTCTTGGCCCCATTTTGTTTTCTTTATATACCCTGCAAACATGTCCTTGCGGGGCCCATGCTGGCTTTTT
>NW_015763672.1:0-635 GCF_001515625.1 Sinocyclocheilus rhinocerous
ATTATGTGCACGTTATGATTGTAATGATTAACAAACTGGTTTGAAAGGAGATGGTTGTATGGACTCTGCTGGGGTCACTGGTCACGCATCAGCAAACAGACTCCATGCATGAATGTATGTCTAATGTAAATGTTCTCAACTAGTGGGTGAATAACCCTGTAAATGTGCAACAACTTTACTACAACCTGTCATGTGACTGAGCATTTCTGAACTGCTGTGGGAAGGATCCAGAGGATAACAATTTGAAGTTACTTTATTTGTGTGAATATGAATGTGTAGATCAGAAAATAGTTATTGTTACCTGTCCCTTCTTGCCATAGGGTATTGGAGAGCGTTTTCCATTCACATTATGGATAATACGGGCATGCATTGGAATGCCTTTAGAGACTATCTACAAGAAAAAACAGATATGTCTGGTAGTGGGAACAATATTTACACATACTATACAGTTTCATTGATGTAATACAATACCGTTCAAAAATTTGGGGTCAGTAATGCTCTCTTATGCTTACCAAGGCAGCATTTATTTGATCAAAACAGTAATATTGTTAAATATATATTAATTAAACTCTATATTAATGTATTTTCACATGTAATTTATTCCTGTAATGCAAAGCTGAATTTTCAGCAGCCAT
>NW_015763673.1:0-635 GCF_001515625.1 Sinocyclocheilus rhinocerous
ATTCACTGCAAAAATCTAAAATATATAGATTCATAATTTCCAGTTAAAATATCTAAATCCCTTTGAAGCAGCATAAATGAGCAGATGAGCAGCAGTACAGCTTGTCTTCATCTTTAATATGTGTGCATTTTGTCTTTTGTTTTTGCATTTTTTTTTCACTTAAAATACACACATATTAAAGACAAAATATATAAAACATGTTGCTTCTCAAGCGGTTGCATCTTGTTTCAAGGATTTTTTGACATTTTATCTGGAAAACAAGGCAAAAAGGCTAATTAAAAGCTTCTTAAGATGTATTCTTGCAGTGTGATACAATTGTTGTTAAATATGAAATGTAGAAATAATAGAAAGCAAAATAATTATGCTTTCTGGAGCAGCGTCTATGACGCCTCAACATGCTGCCTATGTAGTGTACTCACTAGTGTTTGGAGCGGAGCCAGATCCAGACTGATGTGGCCTTTAACATGAAATCTCTCTGTGAGACGACGCTGTGCTCAGAATACAGATGCGGATGGATGAGATTTTTTAATGTTTCTGAAAGAAGTCTCTTCTGCTCACCAAGGCTTAATTTATTTGATCAAAAATACAGTAATATTATTACAATGTAAAACAGCTGTTTTCTATGTGAATATGTG
>NW_015763674.1:0-635 GCF_001515625.1 Sinocyclocheilus rhinocerous
TTTAGACAATTGTTTTCAAGACACTATTACTTGTGTTTTAAGACATAGAATGAAATGTGAACATATTTTGAGCTTGTGTTAAATACAAAGCTTAGGCTAGAAACCTTTAGGCATCTAACAAAAATAAAACTCATTCAAAAAACCTACTGACTTTAGGACAATGGAACCGGAAGTTAAAAAATGCGAACTTGTTTCCGGGTTTAAAGGGCTCATTCCTGCAGCACTGTATTTAACTGCACATAATTTACTTTTAATTGTGATTGATCACTCTTCCAGTCAAAATACTTGAGAAAATGTAAAAACAAAACAATGCAAATCAATGTCGACCACCATCCAGTTTAAAAAAAAAAGTATCAGAAATCAAGATCTCACTCTAAAATGCTAACGGCATTAGCAACAGATCGCTCATGTAGGACCCAATGACCTACAGATAAGAGTCAACAAAGCAGTCTGTCAAAAATGCGGTACTTCTAAAAAAAAAAACAAGGACTGGAGGAACTATAAGAATCTCTCTCGGTAGCAGTTAACCCATAGACATCTGATTCTTTCCATGTAAGACATTTCTATATAATTTTTTCACAGACCTCAGGCCAACAATCTCCCCCAGACATTAGGTATTGGTTGAATCTGGAATC